>NC_042990.1:29863001-30163001 GCF_901001165.1 Salmo trutta
TCAGGGGAATAAGAGAACTGGAGTAACCCTGAGAATAACATTTATTTCAGGGGAATAAGAGAACTGGAGTAACCCTGAGAATAACAGTTATTTCAGGGGAATAAGAGAACTGGAGAAACCCTGAGAATAACAGTTATTTCAGAGGAATAAGAGAACTGGAGTAACCCTGAGAATAACAGTTATTTCAGGGGAATAAGAGAACTGGAGTAACCCTGAGAATAACAGTTATTTCAGGGGAATAAGAGAACTGGAGTAACCCTGAGAATAACAGTTATTTCAGGGGAATAAGAGAACTGGAGTAACCCTGAGAATAACATTTATTTCAGGGGAATAAGAGAACTGGAGTAACCCTGAGAATAACAGTTAACAGGGAGGCAGAAAGGAAAACAATATTATGAGTGTGGGTCGCCTGTGTCATTATAGCACAGTCATTACGTTCAAATATTGTTTATGCTGCGCCCACAACAGGGAGGCCAATATAACTGGTCAGCCATGTATACACTGTATGATAAAACACACACATGCATATGCAGCACACAGACCCACACACACAGTCACATAAAAACACTCACAAAAAGATCCATGAATATGCATGCATGCCCACACATACACGAAAGTGAAAGCACCTACACAAGGACACACACACACACACACACACACACAGAGAAACACACAATTGACTTGAGGTTAGCTGACCTGAGCTTGAGAAGCACTAATGATGACGAAGTCCATGTGCTCTTAAACAATGGTCAAAGGTGCAGGATGACCAGCCATTACAAAAAAGGAAATGTGACCTACAATTACTACCTCTAGAAGTCCCCCTTTTGAACTATCCCAGCTGAAATCTCCCAACCAGGCTTCCTCAGAATTGTGAAATGAAGACTGCAACCCAAATGACATCCTAGTGCCTTTATAGTGCACTACTTTTGACAAGGACCCATAGGGCTCTGGTTAAAATTAGTGTACTATATAGGGAATAGGGTGCCATTTGGGACTTACATAAACAGTCACCACCGTGATTAAGTTCCTCACTCCCCTGTCTTAAGTCAAAGTTACAGTTTACAGTCAAACCTGTCAGGTTCTAGGAATGGGGCAGATAGCTGGAGGGGGACCATGGCGTCAAGAGAGAATACTGCCTGTAAAGATCTACATACAATCGCAGTCCTACTGGGAAACGCATTGTGTTCTGTTGAGAGAGAGGCTGTTCCCCAAATGGCACCGTATTCCCTACATAGTGCCCTATGCGCCCTGGTCAAAAGTAGTGCACTATATAGGGAATAGGGTGCCATTTGGGATTGAATCTTAGACGTTCTTTGAAGCGTCATTCAGTTAAAAGGTTCTAAGATGCTGTGCCTATGAATGTTAAATCCTGTTTATATACAAAGAGCTAGAGTGTGTCACGGTTTGGTTTGTGGATACTGGCATCTTCTGTAACAGGTACGGTGTGTGTGTGTGTGTGAGTTTGAGAGTAACCATCAACACATCGCTCTCCAACAGCTCATACTATTACGACACCACTATTTCTTAACACAGAAAAGGGGGTCTCTAATTCCATCACTTTTACGTCTGGAAAAAACTGTGTTCGTTTCAGTGTTCCAGGATTTCATATTTTTATTTCACCCAAAAAATTATACTGACCACCATTATTTAAAGAACACACATTTCAAAGAGTTTGCAACTGCCAAAGGTTGTTCTTTTCACTTTGTGCAAACCCACAGTTTCGGGTGGCTGGTCCCAGACGATCCCGCATATGAAGAAGCCGGATGTGGAGGTCCTGGGCTGGCGTGGTTACACGTGGTCTGCGGTTGTTTGGCCAGTTGGACGTACTGCCAAATTCTCTAAAACTATTTTGGAGTCAGCTTATAGTAGAGAAATGCACATTCAATTCTATGACAACAGCTCTGGTGAAGATTCCAGCAGTCAGCATGCCAATTGCACACTCCATCAAAACTTCAGACAGCTGTGGCATTGTGTTGTGTAACAAAACTGTACATTTTAGAGCGCCTTATATTGTCCTCAGTACAAGATGAACCTGTTACGACTTCCGCCGAAGTCGGTCCCTCTCCTAGTTCGTGCGGCGTTTGGCGGTCGACGTCGCCGGCCTTCTAGCCATCGCCGATCAACCTTTCATTTTCCATTGGTTTTGTCTTGTCTTCCCTCACACCTGGTTTCAATTCCATCAATTACATGCTCTGTATTTAACCCTCTGTTCCCCTCATGTCCTTGTCCGGAATTGTTGATTGTAAGAGTTTGTGCACGTTATGTCTGGCGTGCGAAGGGTTTCGTCCCATTGTATTTATTTATTGTGTTTGTTCACGGTGATTTTTATTATTAAACTGCACCGTTGTAACACAGTCTTTGTTCTCCTGCGCCTGACTTCTCTGCCGCCAGTACGCACGCATTACAGAATTCCAGACCAAACCTATGGAGTCAGCAGGAGCAGGTACCCCGGGTATAGGGGTGGAGGAGCGCGTCCGGGAGCACGCAGCAATGCTCCACCATCTTGGCACTGCCATGGACCGCGTTGTCCAGACAATGGACCGCTGGGAGAGACAAGTAGTTCTCCCATCGCCTCCACCAGCACAACCAGGGTCTCCACTACATGCTCCTCCTTCTCCTGGTCCCAGTGGGATTCGCCTCTCCCTGCCCCAGGAATACGATGGGAAGACTGCGAACTGCCAGGGGTTCCTATTACAACTGGTCTTGTACCTGGCAACCGTACACCCGGCTCCTTCGGGCCGTGAGAGGGTATCCGCCCTCGTCTCATGCCTCACCGGGAAAGCCCTGGAGTGGGCCAACGCCGTGTGGAGAGAGGGAGATGCGGCACTGGACCAGTTTGAGGAGTTTACCCGACCACCCGCCCGAGGGTAGAGCGGCGGGTGAGCGCCTCTTCCATCTAAGGCAGGGGACGAGGAGTTCGCCTTGGAGTTTCAGACCCTGGCTGCCGGCGCGGGATGGAACGACAGAGCCCTGATCGACCATTATCGCTGCAGTCTGCGCGAGGACGTCCGGCGGGAGTTGGCCTGCAGAGACACCACCCTCACCTTCGACCAGCTGGTGGACCTGTCCATCCGGCTGCACAACTTGCTGGCTACCCGCGGACGTTCAGATCGGGGTCTGTTAGTTCCATCCCCACGCACCCCCTCTCCGATACCCATGGAGCTGGGAGGGGCGGTGCGCAGGGAGACCAGAGGGGGTTCCAGCTCGTGCACCATCTGTGGCCGCAGAGGTCACACTGCCGGCCGGTGCCGGGTTGGTTCCTCTGGGGATCGAGGCAGCAGGCGTGCCGTCTCAGCGTCACCCAGGTGAACCAGCACCATTCTCACCCAGAGCCCTCTGTTGCACATATGTTTGTGTATGTCACTTTCCCTGAGTTTTCCCCACATTCCCAGCATAAGGCGCTCGTAGATTCAGGCGTGGCTGGGAATTTTATTGATAGAGCGTTCGCCCATAGTTTAGGGATCCCCATTGTTCCTGTGACTGTGCCCTTCCCCGTTCATGCCTTAGATAGTCGACCATTAGGGTCAGGGTTGATTAGGGAGGTCACCGCTCCTCTGGGCATGGTGACACAGGGGGGTCACAAGGAGAGAATCAGTCTCTTCCTTATTGACTCTCCTGCGTTTCCCATGGTGCTAGGCCTACCCTGGTTAGCTTGTCATAA
Source organism: Salmo trutta (assembly GCF_901001165.1). Classification (NCBI taxonomy): domain Eukaryota; kingdom Metazoa; phylum Chordata; class Actinopteri; order Salmoniformes; family Salmonidae; genus Salmo; species Salmo trutta. Next base: position 29,866,663 of record NC_042990.1, read on the forward strand.
CCCCACTGTTTCTTGGCCACAGAGGGCTCTCACGGGGTGGTCGCGAGAGTGCTCGGGGAGGTGTTTAGGGGTTTCCGTTGGTGCTACTACGGTGGAGAGTCCAGATCTCCAGATCCCAGGTCTCCACCGTGCGCATTCCCCCTGAATATGCCGATTTGGCTCTCGCCTTCTCTAAAAAGAAGGCGACTCAATTACCACCCCATCGACGGGGCGATTGTGCGATAAATCTCCTGGTAGACGCTGCACTTCCCAGGAGTCACGTGTATCCCCTCTCACAGGTGGAGACGGAGGCTATGGAAACATATGTCTCCGAATCCCTGCGTCAGGGGTACATTCGGTCCTCCACTTCACCCGCCTCCGAGTTTCTTTTTTGTGAAGAAGAAGGAGGGAGGTCTGCGCCCATGTATTGACTATCGGGGTCTGAACCAGATCACTGTGAGGTATAGTTACCCGCTACCGCTCATAGCCACAGTGATTGAGTCAATGCACGGGCGCGCTTCTTCACCAAACTAGATCTCAGGAGCGCTTACAACCTGGTGCGTATCCAGGAGGGAGATGAGTGGAAGACGGCTTTCAGTACCACCTCTGGGCACTATGAGTACCTCGTCATGCTGTACGGGTTGATGAATGCACCATCAGTCTTCCTAGCCTTTGTAGACGAGATTTTCAGGGACCTGCACGGGCAGGGTGTAGTGGTGTATATTGATGATATTCTGATATACTCCGCTACACTCGCCGAGCATGTGTCCCTGGTGCGCAGGGTGCTTGGTTGCCTGTTGGAGCATGACCTGTACATCAAGGCTGAGAAATGCTTGTTCTTCCAGCAGTCTGTCTCCTTCCTAGGGCATCGCATTTCCACCTCAGGGGTGGAGATGGAGAGTGACCGCATCTCAGCCGTGCGTAATTGGCTGACTCCCACCACGGTAAAGGAGGTGCAGCGGTTCTTAGGGTTTGCCAACTACTTCCGGAGGTTTATCAATAACCTACACCAATCAATAACCTATACCGTGTGTGTTTGTGTGTGTGTATCCTGTTATCATTTAGTGTTAGTAAATTAATAATCAAATCCATTTGTGTGGTATGGAATGATCAGTGAGACCCGGGTTTGTGCAGATTTACGAAGTCTCTGACATTCAGAATGAGACTGATATGAGGAAATAATGAATTACTGACTGTTATATCTATATATTCTTGAATTAATTCGGGAGACGGTAACTCATTAAACAACTTTTCTGGTGGTGCCCCAAATTCCTAATGAGTTAATTGTTACATGATTAATTTAATTGAGTATCAATTAAATCAATCAAATAAATAACAGTCATCAGATTAATGATAGTCACATCACAACATGGTTAAGGTTACAATTCGGGAAGGGGAAGCTGATCCTAGATCTGTACCTAGAGAAAACTTCACCCCGTAGCCCCATCACTATGATGGGTCAGCCAGTCAGTCAGCCAGCCAGCTAGCCGGCCTGTTGACTCTTCCACCAGTGTTACCAGTGAGGACAGTGAGGACAGTGAGAACAGTGAGGATAGTGAAGACAGTGAGGACTGTGAGAACAGTGAGGATAGTGAAGACAGTGAGGACTGTGACGAATGTGAGTGAAGGTACATTACTGTAGTGCTTAGAAAGCAGGTGTCACGTCCTGGCCAGTATAAGGGTTAATTGTTATTGTAGTTTGGTCAGGACGTGGCAGAGGGTATTTGTTTTATGTGGTTCAGGGTGGTGTTTTTCTAGAAGGGCATTTGATTTAAGTATTCCGGGGTTTGTTGGGCACTGTCTGATATTCATGTATTCTATGTTTAGTCTAGTGAGTCTGTTTCTATGTTTGGTTAATTGGGGTTGGGACTCTCAATTGAAGGCAGGTGTTGTCTATTTGCCTTTGATTGAGAGTCCCATATATTAGGGTGTGTTTGTCATTTGTGGGAGATTGTTCTTTGTCTAGCATGTATGAGCCTGAGAAGACTGTCAGTATATCGTGAGTTTGTTTTGTTGTTTTTGGTATTCATTTTGAGTTAATAAATGTTCAAAATGAACAAACACAGTCCTGCTGCATTTTGGTCCTCCTTTTCCGACGATGATTTCGCCATATCGTCTGACGACGACGAAATCCCTGACAGCAGGCCCCTTGTAAAGAACCCTAGGACGCTAAAAATAAATCCATAGCTTTATATTGCCGTTACCTTTAAACGTGTGTTTCTAATGGTGGCCATTGGCAACATGTCAGCCATGATCAATGGCAGATATACAGAACCTATACAACCTAGTAGGAAAGCAATATAACTCAACATATACCATTCGCTCTAGTTTAAATGGTGAGTAAATGTAAGTTCTAGATGGTAAACTGCGTTCTAGTCCTGACAGTGACAGGTCACCTAGACTGTACCTACAGTGCATTCGGAAAGTATTCAGACCCCTTCACTTTTTCCATATTTTGTATGTTACAGCCTTATTCTAAAATTGATTAAATCGTTTTTTCCCCCTCATCAATCTACACACAATACCCCATAACGACAAAGCAAAAACAGGTTTTTAGAAATATTAGCAAATTTATAAAAACTGAAATATGAAATTTACATACAGTGAGGGAAAAAAGTATTTGATCCCCTGCTGATTTTGTACGTTTGCCCACTGACAAAGAAAGGATCAGTCTATAATTTTAATGGTAGGTTTATTTGAACAGTGAGAGACAGAATAACAACAGAAAATCCAGAAAAACGCATGTCAAAAATGTTATAAATTGATTTGCATTTTAATGAGGGAAATAAGTATTTGACCCCCTCTCAATCAGAAAGATTTCTGATTTCCCAGGTGTCTTTTATACAGGTAACGAGCTGAGATTAGGAGCACACTCTTAAAGGGAGTGCTCCTAATCTCAGTTTGTTACCTGTATAAAAGACACCTGTCCACACAAGCAATCAATCAATCAGATCCAAACTCTCCACCATGGCCAAGACCAAAGAGCTCTCCAAGGATGTCAGGGACAAGATTGTAAATCTACACAAGGCTGGAATGGGCTACAAGACCATCGCCAAGCAGCTTGGTGAGAAGGTGACAACAGTTGGTGTGATTATTCGCAAATGGAAGAAACACAAAAGAACTGTCAACATCCCTCGGCCTGGGGCTCCACGCAAGATCTCACCTCGTGGAGTTGCAATGATCATGAGAACGGTGAGGAATCAGCCCAGAACTACACGGGAGGATCTTGTCAATGATCTCAAGGCAGCTGGGACCATAGTCACCAAGAAAACAATTGGTAACACACTACGCCGTGAAGGACTGAAATCATGCAGCGCCCGCAAGGTCCCCCTGCTCAAGAAAGCACATATACATGCCCGTCTGAAGTTTGCCAATGAACATCTGAATGATTCAGAGGACAACTGGGTGAAAGGGTTGTGGGCAAATGAGACCAAAATGGAGCTCTTTGGCATCAACTCAACTCGCCGTGTTTGGAGGAGGAGGAATGCTGCCTATGACCCCAAGAACACCATCTCCACCGTCAAACATGGAGGTGGAAACATTATGCATTGGGAGTGTTTTTCTGCTAAGGGGACAGGACAACTTCACCGCATCAAAGGGACGATGGACGGGGCCATGTACCGTCAAATCTTGGGTGAGAACCTCCTTCCCTCAGCCAGGGCATTGAAAATAGGTTGTCGATGGGTATTCCAGCATGACAATGACCCAAAACACACGGCCAAGGCAACAAAGGAGTGGCTCAAGAAGAAGCACATTAAGGTCCTGGAGTGGCCTAGCCAGTCTCCAGACCTTAATCCCATAGAAAATCTGTGGAGGGAGCTGAAGGTTCGAGTTGCCAAACGTCAGCCTCGAAACCTTAATGACTTGGAGAAGATCTGCAAAGAGGAGTGGGACAAAATCCCTCCTGAGATGTGTGCAAACCTGGTGGCCAACTACAAGAAACGTCTGACCTCTGTGATTGCCAACAAGGGGTTTGCCACCAAGTACAAAGTCATGTTTTGCAGAGGGGTCAAATACTTATTTCCCTCATTAAAATGCAAATCAATTTATAACATTTTTGACAAGCGTTTTTCTGGATTTTTTTGTTATTGTTATTCTGTCTCTCTCTCACTGTTCAAATAAACCTACCATTAAAATTATAGACTGATCATTTCTTTGTCAGTGGGCAAATGTACAAAATCAGCAGGGGATCAAATACTTTTTTCCCTCACTGTAAGTATTCAGACCCTTTCCTCAGTGTTTTGTTGAAGCACCTTTGGCAGTGATTACAGTCTTGAGTCGTCTTGGGTATGATGCTACAAGCTTGGCACACCTGTTGTCACGGCTGTCGTAGGATGAAGCGGACCAGAGTGCAGCGTGATTTTCGTTCCACATATTTTATTGAACTGTGAAACTATGCAATACATACAAATAAACTGAATAACAAAAACAACAAACTGTGACACAGAGGTGAAACATACACTAACTCAAAGACAATCTCCCACAAACCCAGGTGGAAAAAACACCTACTTAAGTATGATCTCCAATTAGAGACAACGATGACCAGCTGCCTCTAATTGGAGATCATCCCAAACAAAACCCAACATAGAAATACAAAACTAGAACATAACAAAGAAAAACTAAACTAGAAAACTCCCCTGTTACGCCCTGACCTACTCTACCATAGAAAATAACAGCTTTCTATGGTCAGGACGTGGCACCTGTATTTGGCCAGTTTCTCCCATTCTCCTCTGCAAATCCTCCCAAGCTCTGACAGGTTGGATGGGGAGCGTCGCTGCACAGCTATTTTCAGGTCTCTCCAGAGATGTTTGATCAGGTTCAAGCCTGGACCCTGGCTGGGCCACTCAAGGACATTCAGAGACTTGTCCTGAAGCCACTCCTGCGTTGTCTTGGCTGTGTGCTTAGGGTCATTGTCCTGTTGGAAGGTGAACCTTCACCCCCAGTCTGAGGTCCTGAGCACTCTGGAGCAGGTTTTCATCAAGGATATCTCTGTACTTTGCTTCGTTCATCTTTGCCTTGATCCAGACTAGTCTCCCAGTCCCTGCCACTGAAAAACATCCCCACAGCATGATGCTGTGAGCACCATGCTTCACCTTAGGTATGGTGCCAGGTTTCCTCCAGACTTGACGCTTGGCATTCAGGCCAAAGAGTTCAATCTTGGTTTCATCAGACCAGCGAATCTTGTTTGTCATGGTCTGAGAATCCTTTAGGTGCCTTTTGGCAAACTCCAAGTGCCTTTTACTGAGGAGTGGCTTCCATCTGGCCACTCTACCATAAAGGCCTGATTGGTGGAGTGCTGCAGAGATGGTTGTTCTTCTGGAAGGTTCTCCCATCTCCACAGAGGAACTCTGAAGCTCTGTCAGAGTGACCATCGGGTACTTGTTCATCTCCCTGACCAAGGCCCTTCTCCCCCGATTGCTCAGTTTGGCCGGACGGCCAGCTCTAAGAAGATTTTTGGTGGTACCAAACGTCTTCCATTTAAGAATGATGGAGGCCACTGTGTTCATGGGGACCTTCAATGCTGCAGACATTTTTTGGTTCTCTTCCCAAGATCTGTGCCTCGACACAATCCTGTCTTGAAGCTCTACAGACAATTCCTTTGACCTCATAGCTTGGTTTTTGCTCTGACATGCACTGTCAACTGTGGAACCTTATATAGACAGGTGTGTGCCTTTCCAAATCATGTCCAATCAATTGAATTTACCACAGGTGGACTCCAACCACGTTGTAGAAACATCTCAAGGAGGATCAATGGAAACAAAATGCACCTGAGCACAATTTCGAGTCTCATAGCAAATGTAAATAAGATATTTTAGTTTTTTATTTGTAATACATTTGCAAAACTTTCTAAAAACCTGTTTTCGCTTTGTCATTAAGGGGTATTGTGTGTAGATTGATGAGGAAAAAGATTAATTTAATACATTTTAGAAAAAGGCTGTAACGTAACACATTTTTTTTTAAAGGGAAGGGGTCCGAATACTTCCGAATTCACTGTACCTAGGGTCATCTGTCAGTTTCATTGATTGCTGCTAAATCCCTGTCACCATGTTTTGATGTCTGCCCTTGACGTGACCTGCTGTGGATATTTCAGGGTGCTCCAAGTAATAGATTATGTTCTGGATGTTACATGGTTAAATTCCTATGCCCCAGGTGTGTGTGTGTGTTTTCAAGGATGCAGGCACTGTAAATGGTGGTGTGTGTCATCATAAGACATGTGCAAAAGAATAAGTGAAAACGCACACCACACACACACACACACTCTGCACAGGTGTTTCCTCTCCCGCTCGACTTGCTCTTGTCTCCCTGTTGCCATCACGTCAACCACCACTACACTTGTTGACATAGTGCTAGACTAACCTACCATAATATAGTGACACACTGCCTCTACGGACCCAGGGAACCCCATGTTCTCGTTCCTGGGAGTCCCAGGTCCAAGGACCCTCTCTCCATCTCTTACATTGTCCCTCTCCCTCTCTCTGGTTACCCGTCAGCAGCATGGTGGAAGGCCCGGCTGCTTAAATATTGTTGAGACCATTTTAATTTATAACAGCAGCTTCTATAAACATGTGGGGAAACCTCACCATGGAGACGGGACTAAAACAAATTCATAATAAAGGGCAGTATTTATAAGGCTTGCCTGCACTAAGCGGGGGCTTTTTCTTTCCCTGTGTGTGTGTGTGTGTGTGTGTGTGTGTGTACACATTTTACTATACTTGTGAGTACCAGAAGTCCTACCAGAAGTACCAGAAAACCAACGAAAACTCAGAGAAGTGAGGACATTTTGCCGGTCCTCACTTGGAAAATGGCTATTTTAGGCTTAGGGGTTAGGTTTAAGGTTAGGGGTTATTGGTTAGGTTTAGGGTAAGGTTTACGAGTTGGGATTAGGTTTAGGGTTAGGGGTTATGGTTAAGGTTAAGGTTAGGTTTAGGGTTAAGGAAAATAGGATTTTGAATGGGAATCAATTGAGTTGCTATATAAAGCAGGCAGACGGGCATCCAGGCATTCAGTTACTGTTCGATTGAACGTTAGAATGGGCAAAACGGGTGACCTAAGTAACTTTGAGTGTAGTATGATCATCGGTGCCAGGCACAGCAGTTCCAGTACCTCAGACATGGCCGGCCTCCTGGGCTTTTCACGCACGACAGTGTCTAGGATTTACCGAGAATGGTGCAACAAACAAAAAACATCCAGTCAGCAACAGTCCGGTGGGCGAAAACAGCTTGTTGATGACAGGTCGAAGGAGAATAGCAACAATCGTGCAAGCTAACAGGCGGGCCACAAAGAGGCAAAAAACAGGGCAGTACCACGTGGTGTTCAGAACGACATCTCGGTAGGCACAGCTCGTCAGTCCTTGCCACGTATGGGCTATTGCAGTAGACGACCACACCGGGTTCCACTCCTCTCAGCTAAAACCAAGGAGAAGCGGCTCCATTGGGCACGCCATCACCAACACTGGACAATTGAGGAGTGGAAAAATGTTGCCTGTTCGGACGAATCCACGTTCCTGTTGCGTCATGCTGATGACAGAGTCAGGAGTTCGCGTAAGCAGCATGAGTTCACAGCCCTATCCTAGTACGGACTGGTGGCGAGGGTGTAATGGTGTGGGGAATGTTCTCCTGGCATGCATTAGGTCCCTTGATACCAATTGAGCAACATTTCCATTCCCTGAAGAATTTAGGTTGTTCTGGAGGCAAAGGGGGGTCCGACCCGGGACTAGATTACTAGATGGGTGTACCAAATAAAGTGGCCGGTGAGTGAGTGAATATATATATATATATATATATATACATACACAAGAGTTTGGGATCACTTAGAAATGTCCTTGTTTTTGAAAGAAAAGCACATTTTTGGACCATTAAAATAACATCAATTTGATCAGTGTAGACATTGTTAATGTTCTAAATGACTATTGTAGCTGGAAACGGCAGATTTTTTATGGCTAATTGATCATTAGAAAACCCTTTTGCAATTATGTTAGCACAGCTGAAAACTGTTGTGCTGATTAAAGGAGCAATAAAACTTATTTAGACTAGTTGAGTATCTGGGGCATCTACATTTGTGGGTTCGATTATTTGGTATTTGGTATTTTATTAGGATCCCTATTAGCTGTTGCAAAAGCAGTAGCTACTCTTCCTGGTGTCCACACAAAACATGAAACATAATACAGAATGACATAATACAGAACATCATTAGAGAGGCTCAAAATGGCTAGAAACAAAGCACTTTCTTCTGAAACTCGTCAGTCTATTCTTGTTCTGAGAAATGAAGGCTATTCCATGCGAGAAATTGCCAAGAAACTGAAGATCTCGTGCAACGCTATGTACTACTCCCTTCACAGAACAGCGCAAACTGGCTCTAACCAGAATAGAAAGCACCAGTCTCAAAGTCAACAGTGAAGAGGTAACTCCGGAATGCTGGCCTTCTAGGCAGAGTTGCAAAGTAAAAGCCATATCTCAGACAGGCCAATAAAAATAAAAGATTAAGATGGGCAAAAGAACACAGACACTGGACAGAGGAACTCTGCCTAGAAGGCCAGCATCCCGGAGTTGCCTCTTCACTGTTGGCTTTGAGACTGGTGTTTTGTGGGTACTATCTAATGAAGCTGCCAGTTGAGGACTTGTGAGTCGTCTGTTTCTCAAACTAGACACTCTAATGTACTTCTTCTTGCTCAGTTGCGCACTGGGGCCTCTCACTACTCTTTCTATTCTGGTTAGAGCCAGTTTGCGCTGTTCTGTAAAGGGAGTTGTACACAATGTTGTTCGAGATCTTCAGTTTCTTGGCAATTTCTCACATGGAATAGCCTTCATTTCTCAGAACAAGAATAAACTGACGAGTTTCAGAAGAAAGTTATTTGTTTCTAGCCATTTTGAGCCTGTAATCGAACCCACAAATGCTGATGCTCCAGATACTCAACTAGTCTAAAGAAGGCCAGTTTTATTGCGTCTTTAATCCGCACAACAGCTTTCAGCTGTGCTAACATAATTGCAAAAGGGTTTCATTAGCCTTTTAAAATGATAAACTTGGATTAGCTAACACAATGTGCCATTGGAACACAGGAGTGATGGTTGCTGATCATGGGCCTCTGTACGCCTATGTAGATATTCCATAAAAAAACTGCCGTTTCCAGCTACAGTAATCATTTACAACATTAACAATGTCTAAACTGTATTTCTGATCAATTTGATGTTATTTTAATGGACAAAATGTTTTGTTTTCTTTCAAAACCAAGGACATTTCTAAGTGACCCAAAACTTTTGAACGGTAGTGTATATGGTCCTCTCCAAACTCAGGGGACAGTAGTGGGGCTTCCCTTTCTCTATCCCAGACCCCTCTATCATTGGCCTATCCTGTCCTGTCCTGGCTTTTCCTTTCTGTATCCCAGACCCCTCTGTCATTGGCCTATCCTATCCTGTCCTGGCTTTTCCTTTCTCTTTTCCAGACCTCTCTGTCATTGGCCTGTCCGGTCGGGTCCTGTCCTGGCTTTTCCTTTCTCTATCCGAGACCCCTCTGTCATTGGCCTGTCTTGTCATGTCCTGGCTTTTCCTTGCTGTATCCCAGACCCCTCTGTCATTGGCCTGGCCTTGCCTTTCCATACTGTGAAAGCAGCTCCAGCTCGTGTGATCGAATGGCTTAATACATCCAAAATAAACCACTGGCGCTGGCAAGACCTTCACACCCAAACCCTGCAGTATTCCTGGCCTGGCTGGCTAGAATAACATTACATACACACAGATTACAAGCGATTATGGGGTGTCAACATCCAGACCGATCACGTTACACTGCAGGACCACAATGCAATGAGGCCCGGGATGTTGATTCTCTGGTTTCTGGTCTATCCCAGGGTTAGGGCTCTAATGTGATAGTCAAATGTGATATGCATGTATTATGTTTTATATGTTACTGTTTTCACAGCTAAAAGAGTTTTCCAGACAAATATTCAGAGAGGAAGTTAACATTGAGATGGTGAGATTGAGGGGCTGATAGTGATACTGATATTGCTGCTTTATTCATTTGAATGATAAAGAACAACAACAACATGATTGTCATCCAGTCAGGCTAAATAAAGCTGCAGCCTTGACCCATGACCAGAGGAGGTGAGGTAAACAACAAGCCTCTCTCAACCACATACACACACACCACTGGCCCCCTAGGCCTGGTCTGGTTTAGCCTGGTGTATTTGTATTTGTATTTATTGAGGATCCCCATTAGTTCCTGCCAAGGCCACAGCTACTCTTCCAGGGGTCCAGCAACAATAAGGCAGTTACACCAATTGAGCAACATTTCCAATGTTTCCCTTGGCCTTCATGACAGCTTTGCACACTCTTGGCATTCTTTCAACCAGCGTCACCTGGAATGCTTTTCCAACAGTCTTGAAGGAGTTCCCACATATGCTGAGCACTTGTTGGCTGTTTTTCCTTCCCTCTGCGGTCCAACTCATCCCAAACCATCTCAGTTGTGTTGAGGTCGGGTGATTGTGGAGGCCATCGGATGCAGCACTCCATCACTCTCCTTGTCATGTAATATTAAAAATATTGCATGACATTACATTTCATAACACTTTTCACAACACATTAAGTGTGTTCCCTCAGGCCACTACTCAACTACCACATATATACAATACAAAATCCATGTGAACGTGTGTGTAGAGCGTGTCTTATCATGTGTATGAACGTGAGCCCTGAGTTCTGTCATTACTGGGGGAAACCCAACCCCTACAGGATCGGCCTGGGACAGAAATCTTGTTCCCATGGGGATCAATTCTGCCCTGAAAGTGGAAATGAATACAGCATCTCCCCCTCATCTCCCCACTTCACCTCACCACATTCCCCTCAGAATCCTGCTGCTATCTCCCTCTCCATCTCACCACATCCCCCTCAGAATCCTGCTGCCATCTCCCTCTCCGTCTCACCATATCCCCCTCAGAATCCTGCTGCTATCTCCCTCTCAACATATCCCCCTCAGAATCCTGCTGCTATCTCCCTCTCCGTCTCACCACATCCCCCTCAGAATCCTGCTGCTATCTCCCTCTCTCGCTATACGTGTCGCACTTTTCTCTTTCTGCAATTATTTCTGTTTCTAGAGCTGTATCTTTTTCTCTCCCTCTCCGTCTCTCCGTCTCTCCGTCTCACATTCCCTCTGTCTCATATTCTCTCCCTCTCACATTCTCTCCGTCTCACATCATCTCTCTCTTCGTCGCTCCTTCTTCGTCTCACATCATCTCCCTCTCTGTCTCACATCATCTCCTTCTCCGTCCCTCCCTCTTCATCTCACATCATCTCTCTCTTCGTCTCCACCTTTAGTCTCACATCATCTCCCTCTCCGTCTCACATCATCTTCCTCTCCGTCTCACATCATCTCCCTCTCCGTCTCACATCATCTCCCTCTCCGTCTCACATCATATCCCTCTCCGTCTCACATCATCTCCCACTCTGTCTCACATCATCTCCCTCTCCGTCTCACATCATCTCCCTCTCCGTCGCTCCTTCTTCGTCTCACATCATCTCCCTCTCCGTCTCACATCATCTCCCTCTCCGTCTCACATCATCTCCCTCTCCGTCTCACATCATCTCCCACTCCGTCTCACATCATCTCCCTCTCCGTCTCACATCATCTCCCTCTCCGTCGCTCCTTCTTCGTCTCACATCATCTCCCTCTCCGTCTCACATCATCTCCCTCTCCGTCTCACATCATCTCCCTCTCCGTCGCTCCTTCTTCGTCTCACATCATCTCCTTCTCCGTCCCTCCCTCTTCATCTCACATCATCTCCCTCTTCGTCGCTCCTTCTTCGTCTCACATTATCTCCCTCTCCGTCTCACATCATCTCCCACTCCGTCTCACATCATCTCCCACTCCGTCTCACATCATCTCCCACTCCGTCTCACATCATCTCCCACTCCGTCTCACATCATCTCCCACTCCGTCTCACATCATCTCCCTCTCCGTCTCACATCATCTCCCTCTCCGTCTCACATCATCTCCCTCTCCGTCTCACATCATCTCCCACTCCGTCTCAAATCATCTTCGTCTCAAATCATCTCCCTCTCCGTCTCACATCATCTCCCTCTCCGTCGCTCCTTCTTCGTCTCACATCATCTCCCTCTCCGTCTCACATCATCTCCCTCTCCGTCTCACATCATCTCCCTCTCCGTCTCACATCATCCCCCTCTCTGTCTCACATCATCTCCCTCTCCGTCGCTCCTTCTTTGTCTCACATCTCCTTCCCTCCCTCTTCATCTCACATCATCTCCCTCTTCGTCTCCACCTTTAGTCTCACATTCTCTCCCTACAATTTTTTCGAACTCTCCTCTCTCCCGCTATCTCACATTCTCACAAAAATTACTCAACTTTCCTTCACCCTCTATTTTCACTAGAGCTTGTAAAGAAGGCATTTCACTGTACACGTGACATTAAAACTTGAAATGATGTCAACCAATTAGTCCCTCTACCTCCTCCCTGTCTCTGTCCTCCCTCTCTCTACCTCCTCCCTGTCTCTGTCCTCCCTCTCTCTACCTCCTCCCTCTATCTTCTCGCTGTCTCTACCTCCTCCCTGTCTCTGTCCTCCCTCTCTCTACCTCCTCCCTGTCTCTGTCCTCCCTCTCTCTGTCCTCCCTCTCTCTACCTCCTCCCCGTCTCTGTCCTCCCTCTCTCTACCTCCTCACTGTCTCTGTCCTCCCTCTCTCTACCTCCTCCCTCTCTCTACCTCCTCCCTGTCTCTGTCCTCCCTCTCTCTCTCCTCCCTCTACCTCCTCCCTCTACCTCCTCCCTGTCTCTACCTCCTCCCTCTCTCTACCTCCTCCCTGTCTCTGTCCTCCCTCTCTCTACCTCCTCCCTGTCTCTACCTCCTCCCTCTATCTTCTCCCACTCTCTACCTCCTCCCTCTACCTCCTCCCTCTACCTCCTCCCTCTACCTCCTCCCTGTCTTTAACTCCTCCCTCTACCTCCTCCCTCTCTCTACCTTCTCCCACTCTCTACCTCCTCCCTGTCTCTGTCCTCCCTCTCTCTCCCTCTTTGTCTATCTCCGTCTCCTATCGCTTTACACAGTCACTTTCTTTCACTCTCCATTTTGGTTTCAAAGTCGATCACTGAAAAATCTTCAGGACAGGGCATCATCTCTAACTCTCACTCACAGTCTCCCATTTCTGAACACATAATTTACTCTCTCAATCTCAATCTCCCTGTCCCCTCCCTCCCCGTCAAACCCCCATGCTAGCAGGTAGCGTCTGGTTCTCTAGAATAAATGTATCAGCAGACTGGTTGTGCTGGTCATACCGACAAGGGGCTTTGACAGTTGCTGCAGAATGTGACCAGACATCGAAAGAGGTGTCAAGCACATGACAGAAACCCATGGCTGGACAGACATGGGCCAGATGCAGGCAGGGAGAGGGGAACAAAAAACAAGCAAAAAGTGATCCACTTCGGGAGAGAGAGCAAGAGAGAAACCAGAAGCCCAGAAGTCAAGCCCACAGAACCCTTCCCAGTCCCTCAGCCCGCCCCCCAACAAACCAGACCTGATCCCAAAGAATCACATCACCTGCTACCAGTTCGGATTCAATCCAGTTACACTCTCTAATCTCGTTAGCCACTCAATTACATAGTTAGTGTTTCCTTCACATGAGCGGTGCGTAAAAATAACAAGATGTGCTCCTTTATCAAAGGGGTAGTGTGCAGAGCTGCTGGAACTGCTGCTGTCTCCCAGACTTCGTCCCAAATGGCACCCTATTCCCTATGTAGTAGCGCACTACATAGAGAAAATGGTGCCATTTGGGACACACTCCCTGTCCCAGTCTGCACAGCAGGGCCTAATGAAGACACCCAGGGGTTTAGAGAGAGAGAGTGAGAGAGAGACAGAGAGACAGAGAGAGAGACAGAGAGACAGAGAGAGAGACAGAGACAGACAGAGAGAGAGAGAGAGACAGATTGACAGAGAGAGACAGAGAGACAGAGAGAGAGAGAGAGAGAGAGAGAGAGAGACAGAGAGACAGAGAGAGAGACAGAGAGACAGAGAGAGAGACAGAGACAGACAGAGAGAGAGAGAGAGAGAGACAGATTGACAGAGAGAGACAGAGAGACAGAGAGAGAGAGAGAGAGAGAGAGAGAGAGAGAGAGAGAGAGAAAATAAGGGAGACTTGGCTGTGTTGTCCTCACACCTCATTTACCGTTTAAGATAGCTGCCAGTTTCAGGTACTTCAACCTAGCCTGCCCTAAAAACCTCTACCATACAAACCAGACTAAACTTTCTGGCCTCCCTCTCTCTCTCTCCGTTTTAGGTCTGAAAGTTCAAGCTCTGCTGACAATTACTGAAGAACTGTAACAACACAGAAGTAACTAGGACTTTGGTTTGTTCCTCTCAGAGGGAGAGGTTTAAAAATACAAGATGAGTCTTTATCTGAGGTACTGTGACCTTGGATCAGTGTGTCTCTTTTGGGGGTTGTGTGTGTGTGTGTGTGTGTGTGATGGTTCATTGCTACTGTACGTCCTGTAGTAATTCTCCTTTTAGGTTCAAAACATCCTTTCATTGTTAATGCCTCCTTTCCTCAATTCACCTCTCTGACAGAGACACACAGGGGGTAAAGGGAGAAGAAATAACAAGCAAATCAAGACATGATGGTGGAAAAAGAGAGGGAAAGAGAGAGAAGGGAGAGAGATAGAGAAAGAGAGAGGGGGAGAGCGATAGAGAAAGAGAGAGAGAAGGGAGAGAGATAGAGAAAGAGAGAGAGAAGGGAGAGAGAGAGAAAGAGAGAGGGGGGAGAGCGATAGAGAAAGAGAGAGAGAAGGGAGAGAGATAGAGAAAGAGAGAGAGAAGGGAGAGAGATAGAGAAAGAGAGAGAGAAGGGAGAGAGAGAGAAAGAGAGAGGGGGGAGAGCGATAGAGAAAGAGAGAGACAAGGGAGAGAGATAGAGAAAGAGAGAGGGGGGAGTCAATTAAACAAGGTGATTGAGTTAATGAGAGATGATGTTCCCACATAGCAGGGACAGAGGGTAGGTTGGACCGAGGGTGGGAGAAAGAGAGGGAGGGTGGCAGAGGAAGAGAAAAAAACACATCCATAGAGGATCCTTAATGGAGCAGAATTTACACCGCCAACTGAGGTGAACTGATAAAAGCAGAGTAATGAACAACAAGCAGCTAATCTGCAGTCAGGAGCAGTCAGGAGCAGTCAGGAGCAGGTTAAAATCCTCAAAGTGCTGTGTGGCGTTTCTCCCTTCTCCTTCAAGCCGCTTTATGGGTAACCTCCCAAATGGAACCCTATTCCCTATATAGTGCACTACTTTTGACCAGGGTCCATTCGGCTACCATGTGGTTCTGGTCAAAAGTAGTGCACTCTGTAGGGAATAGGGTGCCATTTGGTACGCCTCCTCCTTAGTCATCAATAAACACATTCATATGCTGACTGGGGCGGCAAGCAAACATGGAAACATACAGCTCCTTGCTGACATAAGTTAGTCGCCTCAATAATTAAAACACAGCCACAAAGGTCACGCTGAGATTTTTCCAAGGGGAGTTTTAGTGGGTTTTCTGCCATGTGGTTAAAAAACGGGCAGCGTGTCACGTCTACTTCCGCTCCCCCTCACTGGCGCTCGTTGTGGCCAGTTTACTTATTATTACGCACACCTGGCACTATCGTTACGCACACCTGGCACTATCGTTACGCACACCTGGCACTATCGTTACGCACACCTGGCACTATCATTACGCACACCTGGCACTATCGTTACGCACACCTGGCACTATCGTTACGCACACCTGGCACTATCATTACGCACACCTGGCACTATCATTACGCACACCTGCGCCTCATGAGACTCACCTGGACTCACTTCTATGATCACCTCCCCTATATCTGTCACTCCCTTTGGTTCTTTCCCCAGGCAGTATTAGTTTTGTTTCTAATGTCCAGATGCTACTCTTGTTTTGTATTGGTCCATGGTTTTTGTATTATTAAATTCACCCCCTGTACTTGCTTCCTGACTCCCAGCGTCTGCATTACACAGCGTTCATTGTTGTTACCAAAGTACTGCTGACACACTTAATGGACAGGTTAGGTGGCCAGTGAGTTAGACACTCAGACCGTCCAACCAAACCAAGCCCAGACAGGTGGGGAGATGGAGAGGGAGAAAGCCCCAAGATCAGCATGGTTGTGTGGGTTAAGAGCACTTGGCTTATTTACAATGCTTAAAGTGGACTGAAATAGGTGCCACAATTTATTTTGAGTGCCAGTAATGTTTATACCTAGGTGCCGGTACTGGTGTGTTCAGGCCCAAGTCAAGGGCCTGAACACACACAAATAAGCATTGCTTATTTATAAATGGGCTGGTCACCTTAATTCACAACTGTAATTCAGACACTATGTTGACTTTCACATGTATCAGAACCTGCGAGTAGATATGTTATCTAATATTTTATTTGAACGTTTTGGTAAAATACTTTTTCTCGTAGCAGTCATGATAGGGTATTGAGAAGTGACAGAGGCCCTGTGCTCATCCTCAGCTCCAGTTCAGAGTCAAGAGCTAATGGACGGGGCAGTCCCGTCATGGAGAGATCGAAGACTCTCACACAGAGAGGGACAGAGAGAGAGAGAGAGAGAGAGAGATACAGAGACAGACAGAAACAGAGACTGGGAGAGAGAAAAGGTCCATATTCCCATTGGACTCATGATCGTTGCGTAATTTCTTTAAAAGCATAAACAATGCATTATTAAAAGGCAGCAACAGCACAGCAAGCACTAAAGTATTCTCTTATACACGCAAATCCTGTGTGTACGTGTGTATCCCTGGCAATTCACAAAACTCCATGACTAGATGTATCTGACTATGGTTGTTTTCTGTATTGTTCATTTGAGAGAACATTTGTACAAATCAACAGAAGTGAAGCTACTCCGAGGGAGAGACAACGAACACACAACCATGACAGAAGAACCATGACGGTAAGCCCTCAGTTTGCCTTGACCTCAGCTGGCTCATGTCATTGGTTACCTCATAAAACCTGTTGTCTGTCTCTCTGACCACAGTATCTCAATTAGGCCTCCACTCACCATCTCTGGGCCTGTATTTGTAAAGTGTCTTAGAGGACGGCTGATCTAGAATCAGTTTTGCATTTATCCTATGGGTACAGCCGAGGAACCCTTTTGGAATCCTTTTTTCTAAGAGTGTAGATCAACCATCCTACTTTGAGAAGCTTTGTGAATACGGGCCCAGGACTCTCAAAC
This sequence comes from Salmo trutta, assembly GCF_901001165.1. Classification (NCBI taxonomy): domain Eukaryota; kingdom Metazoa; phylum Chordata; class Actinopteri; order Salmoniformes; family Salmonidae; genus Salmo; species Salmo trutta. The sequence goes on from NC_042990.1 coordinate 29,883,845, forward strand.
CTTTAACTAAGACCGATACACACACCATCATTAACCCCTTTCGACTGCTCCTGGTCCATCTCTACTCTCCCTTCTGTTCTGTTGCTCCTGGTCCATCTCTACTCTCCCTTCTGTTCTGATGCTCCTGGTCCATCTCTACTCTCCCTTCTGTTCTGATGCTCCTGGTCCATCTCTACTCTCCCTTCTGTTCTGATGCTCCTGGTCCATCTCTACTCTCCCTTCTGTTCTGATGCTCCTGGTCCATCTTTACTCTCCCTTCTGTTCTGATGCTCCTGGTCCATCTCTACTCTCCCTTCTGTTCTGTTGCTCCTGGTCCATCTCTACTCTCCCTTCTGTTCTGTTGCTCCTGGTCCATCTCTACTCTCCCTTCTGTTCTGATGCTCCTGGTCCATCTCTACTCTCCATTCTGTTTTGATGCTCCTGGTCCATCTCTACTCTCCCTTCTGTTCTGATGCTCCTGGTCCATCTCTACTCTCCATTCTGTTCTGATGCTCCTGGTCCATCTCTACTCTCCCTTCTGTTCTGATGCTCCTGGTCCATCTCTACTCTCCCTTCTGTTCTGATGCTCCTGGTCCATCTCTACTCTCCCTTCTGTTCTGATGCTCCTGGTCCATCTCTACTCTCCCTTCTGTTCTGATGCTCCTGGTCCATCTCTACTCTCTCTTCTGTTCTGTTGCTCCTGGTCCATCTCTACTCTCCCTTCTGTTCCTTTAGCACAAAGACATCAATAATAGATGACTGGTGTATTTTCACCCTCTACCCTCCATAGAGTTAATCAATCACTCCTTCTGGTCAGTCCTGTCTCTGTCTCGCCTGCTTTTCCCGTCCCACACCCGACGGGAACATTGTGCTCATTGGTCTATGAGTGACCACCCCCCACCCGCCTCTCTGAGCCCCTAGCTAAAAAGATCAAAACATTGTTGCCTAACAGCTCCGGTCTGGGCCTTGGACTGGCATTCGCTTGGCACCGACTGGTACATACAGTCCAGTCCGACCGCCAACAATAGAGCCACCCACTTTTAGACTGTGGCTGCGTCCCAAACGCCACCCTCATCCCTATATAGGGCACTTATTTTGAGGTTCTAGTCAAAAGTGCCCTCTACAGGAAATAGGGTGCCTTTTGGGACTCGAACAGAGTCCCCTGACCCTGCTGGTCCCCCTGTAGGAGGGCTGAGCTACAGGGACGAGACCATGTGAAACAACTATATGTGGCACGGGTGGCGGGTGGGAATGGGTGAGGGGTCAAAGGTCAGGTGGAACGTCGCTGGACAAACCTGATCCAGCTGAATGCCAGGCATCTGACGGATTGACCCCCCCCCTCCCCCGAAGGGCAACAAAGAGGTTTCAGGCTTTTAAGTAAGTGGAGCTCCTGTTCTAAAATGTGGTACTTAACACTTTAACGGTCTCCGCGACATTTAAACGAAAAGCTCGTCGGACGTAAGGCCGTGTGTCTTAGCAACGATTCAGGTTGGTGAGCACAGGAATTTGTTAGGACAACATTGTCAGGAAGAGCAGCAGCACTTCCCGGACTCAGCCTGCATCCCAAATGGAACTCTATCTGTTCCCTATGTAGAGCACTGCTTTGACCAGGGCCCGTAGGGACGCAGGCTGAGGCTATGTTACAACGACTCGCCGTATTCTCCCAGGTTCTCAGAGGACACAAAGCATTTAGTTCAGCCTCCCCTCAGTCCTCACCCAGGGCCCAGCCAGTTCTCTAGTCAAAACATCACCAGTCTGGAATCAAGAGTGTGTGTACGTGCATGTGTGACCAGGTGCTGAAACCAGGGGAACCCCCTGTGAATGGTGCTGTGTGTCTCTGTATCTCTGGTTCAGCGGTTGTTTGACAGACGCTTGAGAGAGGAGCCGAAGTGGGTGTCCAAGTTCAACGGTTTGGATAGAAGTTCTAGGATCAGCTTACCCGCTTGCAAATTCTAATCTCAACTATGAGAAGAAAGTAAAGCTGACCTTTGATCAGTCTTTACGGACCTCATCCTACTGAATGATGACCCTCCATTTGACTTCCTTTTCCTATACATGTGACCCTGCCACGTAACACAGCCATGTGACCCTGCCATGTAACTCTGTCATGTGACCCTCCCTTTCTAGGAATGACACATCTGCAGCAGCTGCCTTTCCGTGTTCGGAGCCCAGGCCTAATTAAACGATCTAGGGATATTAGCACTCGATGTGTACTCTATCTCCCCACGCAGCACTGTGTGGCTCGATTCAATTATGATAGATAGATTAACCATGTCTTAATGAGGCTCTCTAATAAAGCACTGATCCTGTACACAGCAATACTGTAGTTATTTTCATGCTGCGTGACTATTGTAATTAATCACAAGAAATGCATAGCCCGGGTATAATAATATTGAGGAGGAAATGTGCTCAGGTAAGCACAAGTGTGGCTAATGGCATTACATGAGACTTCATCCAACAACCCAAAGTGCACACACACACACACACACACACACACACACACACACACACACACACACACACACACACACACACACACGCACACAAACATGTAGGCAATTGTAGGGATGCGTGTCACAGAGCGTGCTGTTGTAGAGGAGAGCACATCAACCTTGGCTAACAGATTAATGCATATGTGCATGCGCATGTGCGCGTGTGTGTGTGTGTGTATGTGTGTATGTGTGTGTGTTCAAAACACAGGAGTTGGGAAAGCGGTGTGATGACTTCAGTCTTAGTGCTGGGCAGAGAGGGAGAGAGAGAGATGGACAACCCCCTCTCACAGTCCGTGAGAGTCTCAGATGGCCTGGCATCTGAAACATGAGCCCAGCAACTTACCACTCTGCCCACCACTCTGAGGGAGAAAGAACAACAATAGAACTGCCAACATCCTCTCTCTCTCCCTCTCTCTCTCCCTCTCTCTCTCTCTCAGCTCTGAGATAGGCTCCAGAAATGCCATAGGAATAGCACCAGTACTGGCTGAGCACCAGTGAAGAAAGATCTTTAATGGGGGAAAGCCAGGGTTGTGATGGATTCAGAGTGCTGGTGGATAACCTCATCATTCGCAGTGTTAATAGGAGATACATTATTGGATTGGATAGAGCTATGTAGCCAATATATTGTATACACTTAGGGGCATATGTGCAATGGGACCCCGAAGCAATGAGTGATTAAGTCGGGACTCACAGTTAGCAGAAGTTTATTGTGGTAGCATAGGAATACTTTGGAATACTGTGGAATATTGTGGTCATACATAAGTACCATACATTTTGGTAATTACATTCTGTTTTGTATCATTTACCTCGACTGTCACCAAAACGCTGCTGTAAATTACATTTGTTCAGAGGAAATGTTTTCTTCTTCACACAATTGGCCCTCCAATGGCCCCTCTAACACACATGACCACTTGGGGATGCTGTATTTTGCGCACCATGTGAACCAGCCATAATCCACATTCCCATCCACCACTTCATTTTAAATAATTGTTTTGGTCAACTGACAGTGAGCAAAAAGTGCTAAAAGACTAAATACATTTTCTCTAATTCTTGCTAAAATGTTTCAGATGGACAAGATATTTATTCATTAGATAGTTCTCACATCGATCGGGTTCCCGCCTATAAATATCTGGGCACTTGGATTGATTTTATGTTTAAAAAACATATGGAATGAGCAAGTTAACAAGCTAAGATTTAAAGTGGGTTTCTTTTTTAGAAATAGATCTTGCCTCTCCCTAAATAGCAGAGGGCCCTCAAGAGTTAAAGCGTCAGCATGCTTCAATTCAATCACTGACGAAGGGGTGTAGACTTCAGCTCCGAACTTCGGCTTGTCTCCAGAAAAAAATGTGTGCCTGAACAGTTGAAAAAAAGTTCAACATGAACAAAAACGTCACAAAATGTCATCATAATGTACAAACTCTACCGAACTGATTCGGCTGGGAAGCATGTGGACACCTTTAACCATCCCTGCCACCTGGTGAGGTTAGCGTAGGAATAACCCTATGGGTGGCAGGTAGCCTAGTGGTTAGAGTGTTGGGCCAGTAATTGAAAGGTTGCAGGATCGAATCCCGAGCTGACAAGGTAAAAATCTGTTGTTCTGAACATGGCAGTTAACCTACTGCTCCCCAGTAGGCAGTCATTGTAAATAAGAATTTGTTCTTAACTGACTTGCCTAGTTAAATAAAGGTTCAACTACAATTTAGCATTCTGTCACGTGCAAGTAAATCCACGATTTTAATTGGCTGATATGCATTTTGTTTAAATTTGAATGGTTGTTTATGTTCGAATTATTTTGATGTCCATAACATCAATGACACATGTCTCTGTAGTTAACGAGGATGTTTAGTGAGAGACTTTGAAAAATGTCTGATCATTTCCAATTGGTTTTGGACAAATTCAATTTGAAAGCAAGATCTGTGATTTAATCAAGTGATGATGGAAAAAATTGAGTGTGAGGCCCCATGTTGGGATGATGTATGTCGAATGTGTGAGTTAATTACCAAATAAGCAACTCCACTGACTCCACCTGGCTAATTAGAAAACTACTCAGGGAAAGCTTGGCTGTTGCGTTACTCAAGATACAATATGAATTGTTTCAATGCAAAAAAGTTAACAATGACGTAAAAACAACTAAAAAATGTGTGTAAAGTTAACAATGACGTAAAAACAAATAAAAATGTGTGTAAATAAAAATAAGCCAACGTAAAGATACACTTTCAGCAAATGCGATGACACTAGCAGCCTTAATTGTATTGAAAAACAATTACTTACATGAACGCATGGTAGATGAATGCCCATCCTCGTGGTCTCTCCAGTACGTTGTATAAGAAGTTCTGAAACTTTCTGTAGCGCTTGCAGGAGGCTGAGGTGGTCGCCCGTGGTCCAGGACGCCCCGGCCGCGGGGTACCGAGGAGCCCGGTGCGGTGAGAGGGGTGCGCGCGCTCCGGGGTCGATGGTTCGCTCCTCTCCATATGAACTGCGGTAAGAGCCACAAATTCAACCCGCCTATCGTCGTTGGATGCGGGGGGCACCAACATTCTAATGCCACCGTTATTTGATGGGCTCCCTAACATGGTTAGCCAATATAGGCCTACCGATAGAAGTCGGCCTATTAATTACAACGGAATACAGTTTAAATCACCTATTTAACAGTGAGCCCATATTTACGTTGGTGATTTAGCCAACTGATCAAGTTGTCCGCGTTGAATAATAATTAGCCTACTTGGACTAAAGACTAATTCCAGCGAGTAGGTCACAATTTCATTCCTCCAATGTCAGGGTCTACTTGAATTTCGTTTGTTAAATAAGTTATCTATAAATCAAGTCACGACCACAAAAGAAAATGCTCATGGCATTTTGACAAGTGTGGTATGTCAATTGCAAGTTGAAGAAAATGTTAAATTGGTAATATGATAATCCCAATAACCGTTAAACCTTTAACGTGGGGTGCCATCGAATAATATGATTACAAGATCATTTGACAGCGGTAACAGTAACTTTGTAACCTATCCTTAACTATCGCTAATTTGCATTGTCGTCATCATAAATGTGCTTTTTGCTCGAAATTATTTAGAAAACATTTAAAGCGCGCAATTGAAAGCATCAAAAGTTTAGTGGACAAGCGTATTTATTATAGGCTTACGGTTAAATTAGGTAAAGAACTGTCGATTCGTGATCGCTCTGCTCTTTCCTCAAGATTTCTGTTGGTATTAATATTTTCTTAATCGTATATGTGAGGTTCGCTGCTGTACAAAATGCCCACAGAACTGCCTCCTTTCCTGTGCGTCTCGCTGGTCCAGCGCGCTAGTGGTGAGGAGCGAAGAAGACCGTCCGAGGGATAGCTAAAATCAGAGTCAACTCTAAACTTCAGTTATATGAGCGAGGACTCATGGGTAACACGCAGCAGACTTGTCAGACGGTCCAGAGAGAAACGAGAGGTACAGCCCTACGGACGACTTCGAAGTTCTCACGCGCAAACCAAAAGCATCCGGTTAGCTTGAACACACGGGTTGGACGCAATAAAGTGACAGGGAGAGCGGAATTGCGCACGGTGATATTGGGTGTGTAGCTAGCTCAGTGGTAGAGACAGTTGTAATATATCAGAGCTAAGCATTCATACATTTGATGAGGCTGACAACTAGAAGTAAGGATGTAAACCTCACAATTATAGGGTAAAGGTCAGCCTATATCATAGTATTTGGAGCTTCACAAAGCAGTTTTGGGGGGAGCACCACATTGATAGACATGGTTGTCACACATACTGTATGTCATGCCTTTATCAGCGGTGACCAAATCAATTGTTTCAAGTAAGTATTCTGTAATGACTAATGAGGCATGGGCACTGTAGGCCTATACAGAATCTCGATGAAAATGCCATGTAGCCTATCTATGCTTAACATCTGAGAGCTGTCTATGAACACTGGGCAGGGGTTACCAGATAAGAGGGACATGTGTGAGGGACAGACAGGGGTCTGACAATAGATCACGGAACAGTGTTATGACCATAGAAATAGTATAAGAATTCTGGTTATGACACAGTGGGACAACAGGAATATAATAGGAATTCTGGTTATGACACAGTGGGACAACAGGAATATAATAGGAATTCTGGTTATGACACAGTGGGACAACAGGAATATAATAGGAATTCTGGTTATGACACAGTGGGACAACAGGAATAGAATGGAAATTCTGATTATGACACAGTGGGACAACAGGAATATAATAGGAATTCTGGTTATGACACAGTGGGACAACAGGAATATAATAGGAATTCTGGTTATGACACAGTGGGACAACAGGAATAGAATGGAAATTCTGATTATGACACAGTGGGACAACAGGAATAGAATGGAAATTCTGATTATGACACAGTGGGACAATAGGAATAAGATGGGAATCCAAGTTCTATGGTGCAGGGATTCTATTTGACATGTGCCTGACACGGAGCCAGAGGTTCTGGGGTTCTGGTTATGACACACAGTGCCCTGTAGAGCGGTGACAGTCTAGAATGCCTGTGTGACAGAGGTTCCTGTCCTGCCACATCGTCACAGATCACACAAATGGCCTCAACAGATGGCAAGCCAGTCCTGGTTTGTATTTATTAATGTACATCGTAGTAAAAAAAAATGCAACAGAAAACCTTTTCTTATTGGACAAGTTTAGGTAGTCCCTCCCTGTTTCAGTCAGTTTTCTTCCGTTTGGTGCCTTGTGAATACAACCCTGATCTCTACTGCAGTGGTACTCTTAGAGAGATGGAGAAAACAGTGTGAGTGAGTGAGTGAGTGAGTGAGTGAGTGAGTGAGTGAGTGAGTGAGTGAGTGAGTGAGTGAGTGAGTGAGTGAGAGAGAGAGAGAGAGAGAGAGAGAGAGAGAGAGAGAAAAGCACGGATATGAATCCAACATCAGTGGTTTAAAGCAGCGTTTGAGTAAAACATTTATTTTATATGATGACAGTAGATTCAATATTTCAATATAGAACTATTAGCAACTCTAATTGGTTGATTTTGTGATTTCAAAACAATTAGTTTTTCAACATTCTTCATCAAGAAATTAGCAATATGGAATTATTGACAATGAAAATGTATTACAGTGGCTTGCGAAAGTATTCACCCCCTTGGCATTTTTCCTATTTTGTTGCCTTACAACCTGGAAATAAAATATATTTGGGGGGGTTTGTAGCATTTGATTTCCACAACATGCCTACCACTTTGAAGATGCTAAATATTTTTATTGTGAAACAAATAAGAAATAAGACAAAAAAAAACGGAAAACTTGAGCGTGCATAACTATTCACCCCCCCAAAGTCAATACTTTGTAGAGCCACCTTTTGCAGTAATTACAGCTGCAAGTCTCTTGGGGTATGTCTTTATAAGCTTGTGTAACCGATGTGAAATGGCTAGTTAGTTAGCGGTGGTGCGAGCTAATAGCGTTTCAATCAGTGACGTCACTCGCTCTGAGACTTGAAGTAGGGTTTCCCCTTGCGTTGCAAGGGCCGCGGCTTTTGTGGCGCGATGGGTAACGATGCTTCGTGGGGTGTCAGTTGTTGATGTGTGCAAGGGTCCCTGGTTCGAGCCCAGGTTGGGACGGAACCTACACTGTTACACTTGGCAAATCTAGCCCCTGGGATTGTTGCCCATTCTTCAAGGCAAAACTGCTCCAGCTCCTTCAAGTTGGATGGGTTCCGCTGGTGTACAGCAATCTTTAAGTCATGCCACAGATTCTCAATTGGATTGAGGTCTAGGCTTTGACTAGGCCATTCCAATACATTTAAATGTTTCCCCTTAAACCATTCGAGTGTTGCTTTGGCAGTATGCTTAGGGTCATTGTCCTGCTGGAAGGTGAACCTCCATCCCAGTCTCAAATCTCTGGAAGACTGAAACAGGTTTCCCTCAAGAATTTCCCTGTATTTAGTGCCATCCATCATTCCTTCAATTCTGACCAGTTTCCCAGTCCCTGCCAATGAAAAACATCCCCACAGCATGATGCTGCCACCACCATGCTTTACTGTGGGGATGGTGTTCTCGGGGTGCTGAAAGGTGTTGGGTTTGCGCCAGACATAGCTCAATGTTAGTCTCATCTGACCAGAGTACCTTCTTCCATATGTTTGGGGGAGTCTCCCACATGCCTTTTGGCGAACAACAAATGTGTTTGCTTATTTTTTTCTTTAAGCAATGGCTTTTTTTCTGGCCACTTCTGTAAAGACCAGCTCTGTGGCGTGTATGGCTTAAAGTGGTCCTATGGACAGATACTCCAATCTCTGCTGTGGAGCGTTAACCCCTTCAGGTTTATCTTTGGTCTCTTTTTTGCCTGTCTGATTAATGCCATCCTTGCCTGGTCTGTGAGTTTTGGTGGGCGGCCCTCTCTTGGCAGGTTTGTTGTTGTGCCATATTCTTTCAAATATTTGCACCACTTTTCCGTTTTTTGAATTTTTGGAAATAAGTCATTTTTTTCATTTCACTTCACCAATTTGGACTATTTTGTGTATGTCCATTACATGCAATCCAAATAAAAATCAATTCAAATTACAGGTTATAATGCAACAAAATAGGAAAAACGCCAAGGGGGATGAATACTTTTGCAAGGCACTGTACTTATCAATATAGGTTAGGAGGGAACGTTTATCCCTTGTCATAATTGCTCCATTTATTATCAACACAACATTATACATAGTTTCCCCATATTGTATTTCGTAGGATTTTTCCCACCCTCGATTACAATATTGGGTCGTGACTGAGGCAACTTGGTGAAATTTGGTTCCCAAAACAAAATTAGTTAAGAACTACTGGTTTAAAGTATAAAATCCAAGACAGGAACCCCAAAACGTACACAAACTAAATTAAATTGATATAAGAGGTATATAACTTATGACCTTCTGTGACTGGAAAACAAGAAATGTTTAGCCGAAGTAACTTACAATACAAGCATTCATTGTCACCGTTTTGGTATGTAGCTTAATGTACTGTGGTGCACAATATACACACTCCTGGTCTGTGTCAGATTTTATACATTAGTTTATGGAACATGCAGGGTTGAGGAATTAGCAGGGGAATGCATGGTGGGGCCACTGCTGTGCTGGAGTCACAAATCTCCACATTATTCCCAAGGCCCTTTGCTTAAATAACTTTACATCACTCAGCATTAACTCTTAACACAGCTTCAGAATGCATACAAAGAGCTTTACATACAGGGGTGTCCCAAATGACACCCTATTCTCTATGTAGTGCACTACTTTGAACAGGGTCCCCATCAGGCTCTGGTCAAAAGTAGTGCAATATATAAGGAATAGGGTGTCATTTGGGATGCAGACCAGTTATAAACAGTGTGTTTCTTCTACACTTATCTTTGGAATATAAGGCTAAAGTATACCCAAGTAGGCTAAAACATCAATGGATGTCATCATTGGCTTTGCTTGACACTAGACTCCATCCATCCTGACTCTAGGGAAATATTGCACCGGTGAAGAAGGTCACTTTGACCGAAAGCTTAGCCACAATAAAATCAGACATGCAAATGGCCCCAGAGGCTCTCTGGAGGAGGATCCAGAACATTCAACAAGTGGGGATACCCTCATACCCCGTAGTCATAGTGGAAAGGGCATCAACAAATCATAAACAGACCAATTTACACACCTTCCTCTCTCTCTCTCACCCCTACTCGCTCTCGCTCTCCCTCTACTCGCTCTCTCTTTCCCGTCTCCCCCCTCTCCCTCTCAGCAGTCCCTCTCTGTGTGTCTTCAGGTGGCCAGGCAGGGAGTCCTGAAATCCAGCCGAGCGAGAGGAGAGAAGGTGATGATAGACAGCTCTGATCTGGGCCTGCACCAGAAGGTGATGATAGACAGCTCTGATCTGGGTCTGCACCAGGGATTAACATCAAAGTTTCACAGGGGAAAAGCAACCCGTGGACCCCCCACCAACCCTCCCATCTCAGCCACCCCCCATCACTACTTCCTCCATCCCTCTGTCTTTCTCCCACAACCCTGCTTGGACGGGGCCAAGCACTACCAGGGCTGGGTCCTAGGCCGCTGTAGTCTAGCTGCATGGGCTTCTGACAAGACACAACAGCTAGACAAGGTCACAGTTACAACAGCGGGCACAGACTTCCTCTCTAACACAGACATGCACGTGCACACATACACGCTCGCTCGCTCGCACGCACACACGCACACACAAACACACACACACACACACACACACAGAGTGGCACTAAAGAACACACTTACACACTTCATACACACCCAAACACACACTGACTCTTTCTCTCACACTCCAGTACTGTACACAAATACACACAGAGGCACTTGTGAACAGACATATACCACAGACTGCACAACTATCCACTTTGGTATTACAAGCCAACACTCACACAATCAGAAACACTCCTTGTCCTCTTGTCTTCTTTATCAGGATGAAGTTATTTTGGGAGACACCATGTAACGTGAAGGGTCAAAGGGCACAGGTGAAACCAGGTAACGTGAGGGGTCAAAGGGCACAGGTGACACCATGTAACGTGAGGGGTCAAAGGGCACAGGTGACACCATGTAACGTGAGGGATCAGAGGGCACAGGTGACACCATGTAACGTGAGGGATCAGAGGGCACAGGTGACACCATGTAACGTGAGGGATCAGAGGGCACAGGTGACACCATGTAACGTGAGGGGTCAAAGGGCACAGGTGACACCATGTAACGTGAGGGATCGGAGGGCACAGGTGACACCATGTAACGGGAGGGGTCAGAGGGCACAGGTGAAACCAGGTAACGTGAGGGGTCAAAGGGGACAGGCGACAACATGTAATGTAAGGGGTCAAAGGGGACAGGCGTCAGGCTGGTATGGTTGTGCTCTCCTCTCCTCCATTCCGTTTCACTGTGCTTTCAGACCGCCATTCACTCACGCCCCACAGAGCCTAGCTGAGCTCCAGGAGTCGACAGCCGCACTAGGAATCTATGGGAACTTAAAAATCCCCCCACATCAGCAGTACACAGTGCAGAACTCTGCTTGCTCTCGCTCCGACGGACCCCACCAACCTTTTATATCGGCTGAGCAACTTGGAGCTTTACTTACGCCACTTAATGGCTTCCCCAGACCACACTATTGCTTGGTTTTATTTCACCTCTTTATTTTTGTCCTTCCCTTAAACTGCGTGCGTTTCCTTTTTACCCCAGATTCCACTTAATGGGATACATCAGAGAAAAAATTAGGGGGGAAACACAGATGTATTTGTTGATACAGTGTGTGTTGTTGTGTTTGTTGCTTAATGTTGTGATAGACTTGGTAGTAGTCTTTGAAGAGATGCTGCTATCATTTAACCTACGTCTGAACTGGCTAAATCCACTCTAAGATTCACGTAGAGATGGAAAATGTCAGACAGGCTTGAACCTCAAGATTCTATCAGTGATACACTGTTGTAACATTTATATTCATAATATTACATGCTTTTAAACAAGAACATACTAACTGAACAGTCTGTCTGTCTGCATTGGGAGGACACAGTCGGATGGGTGGAGGCCTCACTAACTACCAGCACATTCATTACTCGTGAAAAGAGCTTTTGTACCTTACCTGCCACCCCCCCCCCTCTCCTCTTATAAACTATGAGTAAGCAGGGCTCAGCTGTGGCAGTGTGAAGTAGTCTGCTTTCCTTTTCCTGCAGGAGAGGGTGAGAGGAAGGTTGGTTGTTCCAAAACAAATCTCACATCACTGCCTCCACTCCCCTAGCATATCTGCCCCGGTCCCTAGATAGCCCTGCACTATAAAAAGTCAGGCCGAACCACACACGAGCTAGGTGTGTGTGTATCACAGCTCCAACTTAAACTCTGGACTCCAAACAATTGCCATCTGTAGAGTGACACCCCCAGACCATTTTTTACTTTTTTTTTTTGACTGGTTTAGTACTATCTTTCTATGTATTTCGCGTAAAGAGATTAAAGATAGTTACTAGCATTATGTCTAGTCTTTTTGCTCCTGATTTGACTAGAGATCCACAGCTTTGTCCAGTTACAAACAAGCCAAGTAGTCTTCATAAGAAACTGCTTAGAAACAAATTGAGGGGGATAATCTGATAATAGTTAGATTAAGATTATAATTCAGGGTTTAATCTAACTATTATCAGATTATCCCCCTCAATTTATGTACATCAAGTATTTACATTATGTCCATACTAGACTGCTACATACTGAATCCTGGTTGGTTAATCATAGATTGACCCCTGACCTTCTGCCTTGTAACTGTGATGCCTGAGCTCTGGATAACCACAGAATGAGCTCTATCACCTCACAGATCTCCCACACCTCAAGGAAAATAAATACCATCGAGCACATTATGATCCAAAACCCATCTAACTCGTCTTAATAAGGTCTGTGTGGTTAACTTGGTAAGAGGAGCTGGTGTGGCGGCCATATCACAAGTTACAGGGCTTTCCAAATGGCATCCTCTTCCCTATATAGGACACAACTTCTGACCAGAGCACTATGGGAGCCCTATGGGCCCTGGTCAAAAGTAGTGCATTAAATAGGGAATAGGGTGCCATTTAGGATTTAGCCCCAATGTGGAGCCAGGGCAGTCAGCCCTAATTCATCTCTCTGAGGTGCCCTTGATTCAAGAGGACAGGGCAGCAAAGAAAAATAGTGCTGGACAATCCTATTCACGCTTGACTTAAGCTCAAACATTTCTCGCAGTCCTCATTGCCCCTTATTAGATGGAGGTGAGCATGAGTCTGTACTCATTAATGCAGTTATTGTTCAGCAATTAAGTCGATTAGTGCAGGAACGCATCCCAATCCACCAGTAGGCTTACAGACCGGAATAGTGTCACTGTTTACCTGTGTCTCATAACCTAAACTGTGTCCAGCCTTAAAACCCTCACTGACCCAACCAAAGAAGGCCTAGCCCCTTAAAACCCTCACTGACCCAACCAAAGAAGGCCTAGCCCCTTAAAAACCTCACTGACCCAACCAAAGAAGGCCTAGCCTCTTAAAAACCTCACTGACCCAACCAAAGAAGTCCTAACCCCTTAAAAACCTCACTGACCCAACCAAAGAAGGCCTAGCCCCATAAAAACCTCACTAACCCAACCAAAGAAGGCCTAGCCCCTTCAAAGCCTCTCTGGCCCAACCAAAGAAGGCCTAGCCCCTTCAAAGCCTCACTGGCCCAACCAAAGAAGGCCTAGCGCCTTAAAAACCTCACTGACCCAACCAAAGAAGGCCTAGCCCCTTCAAAGCCTCACTGGCCCAACCAAAGAAGGCCTAGCCCCTTAAAAACCTCACTGACCCAACCAAAGAAGGCCTAGCCCCTTGAAAGCCTCACTGACCCAACCAAAGAAAGCCTAGCCCCTTCAAAGCCTCACTGACCCAACCAAAGAAGGCCTAGCCCCTTGAAAGCCTCACTGACCCAACCAAAGAAGGCCTAGCCCCTTGAAAGCCTCACTGACCCAACCAAAGAAGGCCTAGCCCCTTAAAAACCTCACTGACCCAACCAAAGAAGGCCTAGCCCCTTAAAAACCTCACTGACCCAACCAAAGAAGGCCTAGCCCCTTAAAAACCTCACTGACCCAACCAAAGAAGGCCTAGCCCCTTAAAAACCTCACTGACCCAACCAAAGAAGGCCTAGCCCCTTCAAAGCCTCACTGACCCAACCAAAGAAGGCCTAGCCCCTTAAAAACCTCACTGACCCAACCAAAGAAGGCCTAGCCCCTTAAAAACCTCACTGACCCAACCAAAGAAGGCCTAGCCCCTTCAAAGCCTCACTGGCCCAACCAAAGAAGGCCTAGCCCCTTAAAAACCTCACTGACCCAACCAAAGAAGGCCTAGCCCCTTCAAAGCCTCACTGACCCAACCAAAGAAGGCCTAGCCCCTTAAAAACCTCACTGACCCAACCAAAGAAGGCCTAGCCCCTTCAAAGTCTCACTGGCCCAACCAAAGAAGGCCTAGCCCCTTAAAAACCTCACTGACCCAACCAAAGAAGGCCTAGCCCCTTGAAAGCCTCACTGACCCAACCAAAGAAAGCCTAGCCCCTTCAAAGCCTGACTGATAAACAAAGACCTAGCCCTGTTATTAGACAAGACAGATTTTAAATACCCAGCCCCAAAGATAGGGCTGGGTAAATCTTCCCATTAGCTATAAATTAGACTCGCCGGCCCACCTGGGGAAGAGGTTAGTAATAAGTAGAACCAGGAGTTTTTCATGGTCAGTCATGCAGACAGGAATAACTCCTGGCCCTACTTATACATTACATAGATAGGGCCTGGTTGGGCCAAGTGATATTCCTGAGAAAACTCCTAGTCTTAGTAATAATAACTGATTCTTATATGGAAATATCTGTAATATATTACAACCTTTTCTGTTGACAAGTTGCAGTTTAGGCCTGTGTGACAAAACCAACTCCTCTAGTTAAGTGAGGGAACTGTGTCTCCCTAATTTTCTGTCCCAGCGTAATTACCTCTTTTCCTTTTAAGATTTAGGTCGGATAAGGAATGCTTTCTGATCTCTAAAGGGCTGAGCTGTCTCCAGCCAACTAACTAACGAACTCGTGATTCCATTGTTGCCGCTTGCCCTTTCACAACGAACAGCCCATTCCAGAAGTAGAGAAGTGAGAAAAAAACAGTAGGACCTACATTGTTCTGATCTTGAAGTATGGGACTCTAGGGGTGGAACTTAGATAAATGGACTTTTGCCCTAAAATACTACTGCAGTGCACTGCAAAAATGTGTTCGTTATGAAAATGTAGAAGCAACATGTAAAGTGCTGGTCCCATGTTTCATGAGCTGAAATAAAAGATCCCAGACATTATTCAGATGCACAAAAAATATATTTCTCTCAAATGTTGTGTACAAATTTGTTTACATCCCTGTCAGTGAGCATTTCACCTTTGCCAAGATAATCCATCCCTCTGACAGGTGTGGCATATGAAGAAGCTGATTAAACAGCACGATCATTACACGGGTGCACCTTGTGCGGGGGACAAAAAAGGCCACTCTAAAATGTGCAATTTTGTCACCCAACACAATGCTACAGATGTCTCAAGTTTTGAGGGAGTTTGCAATTGACATGCTGACTGCAGGAATGTCCACCAGAGCTAGTGCTCTGGTGGACAATTTTATGTTAATTACACTACCATAAGCAGCCTCCAATGTCATTTTAGAGAATTTGGCAGAACGTCCAACCAGCCTCAAAACCGAAGACCACGTGTAACCATGCCAGCCCAGGACCTCCACATCCAGCTTCTTCACCTGCGGGATCATCTGAGACCAGCCACCTGGACAGCTGATGAAACTGTGGGTTTGCACAACTGAAGAATTTCTGCACAAACTGTCAGAAACCGTCTCAGGGAATCTCATCTGCATGCTCGTCGTCCTCACCAGGGTCTTGACCTGACTGCAGTTCCGCCGATGTACCCACCTTCGATGGCCACTGGCATGCTGGAGAAGTGTGCTCTTCCCGGATGAATCCCGGTTTCAACTGTACATGGCAGATGGCGTCGTGTGGGCGACCGGTTTACTGATGTCAATGTTGTGAACAGATTGCACTATGGTGGTGGTGGTGGGGTTATGGTATGGGCAGGCATAAGATACAGACAATGAACACAATTGCATTTTATCAATGGCAATTTGAATGCAGAGATGCCGTGATGAGATCCTGAGGCCCATTGTCGTGCCATTCATCCGCCGCCATCATCTAAAGATTCGGCATGATAATGCACGGCCCCATGTCACAAGGACCTGTACACAATTCCAGGAAGCTGAAAATGTTCCAGTTCTTCCATGGCCTGCATACTCACCAGACATGTCACCCATTGAGCATGTTTGGGATGCTCTGGATCAACGTGTACAAGAGTGTGTTCCAGTTCCTGCCAAAATCCAGCAACTTCGCACAGCCATTGAAGAGGAGTGGGACAACATTCCACAGGCCACAATCAACAACGCATGAGGCAAATCGTGATCACACCAGTTTTTTTTTTAAGGTATCTGTGATTAACAGATGCATAACTGTATTCCCAGTCTTGTGAAATCCATAGATTAGGGCCTAATTCATTTATTTCAATTGACTGATTTTCTTATGTAAACTGTAACTTTTTATTTTTGTTCAGTGTAAATGTGTTATATACCCATGTGGGGCAATAAATCAAGGTGTTGTAATCTATACATTTTGGGTATCATAAGTATTCAACCCTCTTGATTTTTTTCAAATGTCGTGTTAAAGTGGGATTGAAATAGATTTGGGTTTTTTCGTCATTGAGCTACACAAAATATTTCATAATGTCAAAGTGAAAAGAAAGTTCTGTTTATTTAAAAAAAAATGGATGCAAATTAAATAACTAAAATATAGTGGTTTCATAAGTATTCAATACCTTTTTTAGGCAAGCCTAAATTCATTCAGGAGTCAAATGTGGCTTAACAAATCGCATAAGTTACATGGACTCACTCTGCGTGAAATAATAAGGGTTGACTTGCTTTTTGAATGACGAACACTTCGTCTGTCTCCAATACATACACCATCTGTAAGATCCCTCAGTCAAGTATTGCATTTCAAGCATAGATTCAAGTACAAAGACCAGGGAGCTTTTCGGAAGCCTCACAAAGAAGGGCAGTGATTGGTTGATGGGTAAAAATAACAAATCAGACATTGATTAACTCTTTAAGCATGATCAAGTTAATTGGTCAAGTTAATATTAAACCACACAGACACAAAGACACAGTCACCCTTCTGAACGGAGCTGCAGGAAAGAAATTAAACTGCTCAGGGATGTTACCATGAGGCCATTGGTGATTTTAAAACAGATATGGAGGTCAATGGCTGATGGGAGTAAACTGAGGATGGATCTACATTGTAGTGACTCCACAATAATTACCTAAATGACAGTGAAAATAAAAATATACAGAATAAAAATAGTCCAAAACATGTATCCTGTATGCAACAAGGCACTAAAGTAATACTACCAAAACACTTGTTAAAGGAATACACTTTTTGGCCTAAATGCAAAGCCTTATGTTTGGGGCAAATCCAACGCAATACACCACTGAGTAACTGCCTCCTTATTTTCAAGCATGGTGGTGGCTGCATCATGGTATGGCTAAGCAAGCATAGGCAAAATCCAAGAGGAAAACCTGCTTCAGCCTGCTTACACCAGAAACTGGGAGAGGAATTCACCTTTCAGCTGGACAGTAACCTACAACACAAGGCCAAATCTACACTGGAGCTGCAAACTAAGAAGACAGTGAATGCTTGTGAGTGGCCAAGTTACAATTTTGACTTAAATCTGCTTGAAACATTATGGCAAGACTTGAAAATGTTTTGTCTAGCCATCATCCCCAACACCTTAACAGAGCTTGAAGAATTTTGAAAAGAATCACGCGCAAATAAAGAGACTTACCCAAGGAGACACAGCTGTAATCACTGCTGAAAGGTGTTTCTAACATGTATGGACTCAAATAAGAGAGACTTACCCAAGGAGACACAGCTGTAATCACTGCTGAAAGGTGTTTCTAACATGTATGGACTCAGAGGGGTGAATACTTATCTAATCAAGGTATTTATTAGCGTTTATTTTTTATAAATAAACACATCTTTCATTTTGACATTAGTGTATTTTTTGTAGATAGTTGACAGAAAATGACAAATCCATTTTAATTTGTAACAATAAAAATGTGAAGAAATTCAAGGGGGTGAATACTTAAGATACCTACTGTGCGGCCAAACAGTACTTACTTTTTCAGATACATTTAGGGTTGCAAAACTACTGTAATCTACCAAAATGACCAGAATCTTCTGTAATTTTGGTAATAAACAGGTAACCTATGGCAACATTAGTAAAATATATTAATATAGTATTCATTTTTTAAATCTGTGTCCATATTGCCCATGAGTTTCTAGTGGATATACCATATGGTTCAGGAGAAAATACCAAAGTGTATGAAAAAATAATGTAATCTAAATCAACAATGGCATTATTTTCAATTAACTCTGCAACTCTTACAATTATTGACTTTAGTCAAATAGATGTGCAATGGCTGGAGCAGAATGAGTGGAATGGTATCAAATACATCAAACACATCGTTTCCATGTGTTTGATGCCATTCCATTGATGGTTTATATTTAGGATAATATTTTAAAGCTTTGTTATTTTAAAATGATCTTATTTCATTATTCAATATATTCTATGTGATAAGGCCGCACAGAAATCCGTAGATTATCTGAAGTACCCAAAATGGCTATACAGTGTGCGAAATTGCATTGCTAAAGAACTGTGTTGTACTACACAGTGGTTACCAATCGTTTCTGAATAGATTTAAATCACCTCGTACATCATCTTTTTTTATGCACACATCACAACAACACTAGTGGGGAAAAAACTGCAGAAAAACTCCTGTTGAAAAAAGATTGCATGTAATGTTTTTTATTTGCATTTTATTTTCTCACAAACCCAAAGTTTGTTTACAAAATAGAATGTCTACCCATCTATTGCATATCATGCTGGCAGTTTAAACTACATGCAAATCGACAATAATAAGAACAACAATGATAATAATTAAACTTACTAAATAAGAAAGGGGAGGAGGAAGAGGGGTGGTCATAAAAACAAATTAACATTGACAAGTTACAACAGGTATTCAAAAAAAGAGTTTATAAAAAGGGGCCTTTCCTCCAGTGGAGTTGTTTTTATACAGGAGGCTTCCTCTGAGAGCAGGGCAGGAGAACCACAAACCTCTCGGGATAGAGAAACAAAAAGTAAAGGGAGAGAAAAAGAGAGAAGGGGAGAAAGAAGAGACTGCATAGAGACAGAAAGACCTAACCCCTCCCTGCTCTAACAATGATAGAGTGATCAGTGGAAATTAATGGAGAGATAGAGAGGGGAATGGAAGAGGTGAAGAGGGCCACAGGGAAAGTATACTGCAGTAACTGCACAATATTGAATGACACACACACACACACAAACTCAATCATACAGTTAGAAGCCCTTTCATCGATGGCAATGTCTCGTCAATGTGAAAAACTGCGAGAAACTAACATAACTTAATTGACCTATCATGGCTGGTCTCATACAATTGACAATGATTTATTGTGAATTAAATGGTTTAGGTAAGAGTATGGCTTTATAGTTTATTATTTTAAACGGCTACACATAAAAACATTACAAAGAAAGGATTCATGTTCTCTTCGCTTGGAGACAAAACAAGGGCCAAGCCTGGGTCAGATACCAAAGGGTTTTGGTCAAAAGTAGTGCTCTAGAGGGAATTAAATGCATCCTATTCCCTCTATAGAGCACTACTTTTGACCAAAACCCTTTGGACCGTGGTCAAAATGAGTGCATTGTATAGGGAATAGGGAGCCATTTGGGACGCACACATAGAGAACACAAGAGCCACCCATATGGTGTACTTCACAGAGAGACAGAGAATATACAGAGGTTTGTACATAAAGGGTATACAGACACTGAGGATGAACAGTTGGTCACTAAAACGGAGGAGAGTTGGGTCCTGGAGGATTCAGCGTTCCGATACCCTTTGTGTAGCTCTCATGAAGGGGCACTAAGTGAGGCTTTTTTGGGGAACGTATCAGGTGAGAGTGGGTGCCTGGAGGAACTAATGGAGGCAGAGAGAGACGATATGAAATGGGAATGAGAGGGAGTTGTAGAGCAGTCCCTTTGGTATCTGACCCAGTACACTGAATAAAGAACTGTTGTTGTCAGACAGTCCCTTCGGTATCTGACCCAGTACACTGAATAAAGAACTGTTGTTGTCAGACAGTCCCTTTGGTATCTGACCCAGTACACTGAATAAAGAACTGTTGTTGTCAGACAGTCCCTTTTAAGTATCATGTCATAGACCAGTGTATTGAATGAGAATGAGGGTACATCCCAAATGGCACCCTATATTAGGCTCTACTTTTGACCATTTTGGACGCCTCCTAGGAGGTCCCTTGGCGGTTTGAGCCAGTATTGTCCTTATGGATGGTAGCAGGTGGTGTGGTCAATGGTTTGGTGGTCAGGAGGATGCTTCCAGAGCCTCAGTCTGTGCTGACCTGTGTGGTGACCTGTCCATCGGCCGTCTGATTGGTGGACTGGATGAACAAGGGCTGGCTCAGGTCCTGTCCCGCCGGCATCACCTGCTGAATCTGATACAACTGCTGTAAGGAGAGAGAAGAGAAAAGAGAGAGAGAGAGAGAGAGAGAGAGAGAAAGTGAAAAATAGAGAAAAAGAGGGAGAGTAAACAATGTGAGTGAGCGACAGGAGTGAGAGATCACTGAGATGTTCCTCTTACCTGTCCGTCAGTAAACTGGTTGAATTGCTGCTGGCCTTGCTCTGTCTGTGTAATCTGAGAACAAACCAAAGAGAGAGAGAGGAGTCAGTCAGTCACAGTGCTTCACACAGCCACTATTCAAACCTACACCTCTATTAAAATGCAACTGAAGGAAATTAACAATATAGAAATAGATTTACAAAACAATATAGAAAACACATTTTTAAGATGAATAATGGTATCATATTTTGAATGTTATCATATGTTACTACCTTAATGTTATTTCATAAACTAACAGTGATACCATACCAGACACTACATTACAGAGGTGAAGTGTCTACATACATCTGATGCGATACTATGGATTTAAAAAAGGTCCATGTTCAGTACCTGTACCTGCTGAGTGTTACCCAGCGTCTGGATCTGTCCCTGAACCACCTGTGTGCCAGAGACAGGCTGTGCCAGCCGGATGTACTGCAACTGACCATTGTTCAGCTGCACCTGCACACAGCCACCACACGGGGGAGACACTTTAGGATGGGAAGGTCATAGATACACAATGCAGAGGTTATCATGATCACTGAGCTAGTTAGAGCAGAGCATCAAAATGGAGGACAGTATAAGGTTCACCAACTATAAGGAGATTTATCTCCAATATTTAACTGAAGAAAATGTGTAAATATCCTTAGAAAATGGAGCTTTAAAATGATTATAATTTTTCCAGTAAGGTCATTCTAGGAGACTTTCCTCCTCTATATCTCTCTCTCTTACTGGTATCTGCTGGATCTCTGCGGAGTTGGTGATTATCTGCTGCATGACCTGCATGGTCTGTCCTGACTGCACCGTCTGGGTCTGGCCCTGGGACGACGCCTGTACAATCTGGACCTGCTGGTCCCCCACCTGCATGGTCATTGGAGCCCCTCCCTTCAGGGTGGAGAAGGAAGATTCATTGTTAAATGACTGGTGAGAGTCTGGTGACTGAGACATGTAATGTGATGATTGTCCCAAAGAAAGAAAGAAATCCAGTCAATCTGATCTGACGTCCCTAATAAACCATCAGATCTGATCTGACTAACGTCCCTAATAAACCAGCCGATCTGACTAACGTCCCTAATAAACCAGCCGATCTGACTAACGTCCCTAATAAACCAGCCGATCTGATCTAATAAACCAGCTGATCTGACTAACGTCTCTAATAAACCAGCCGATCTGACTAACGTCCCTAATGAGCCAGTTGATCTGACTAACGTCCCTAATAAAGCAGCCGATCTGACTAACGTCCCTAATAAACCAGCCGATCTGACTAACGTCCCTAATAAACCAGCCGATCTGACTAACGTCCCTAATAAACCAGCCGATCTGACTAACGTCCCTAATAAACCAGCCGATCTGACTAACGTCCCTAATAAACCAGCCGATCTGACTAACGTCCCTAATAAACCAGCCGATCTGACTAACGTCCCTAATAAACCAGCCGATCTGACTAATGTCCCTAATAAACCAGCCGATCTGACTAACGTCCCTAATAAACCAGCCGATCTGACTAACGTCCCTAATAAACCAGCCGATCTGACTAACGTCCCTAATAAACCAGCCGATCTGACTAACGTCCCTAATAAACCAGCCGATCTGACTAACGTCACTAATAAACCAGCCGATCTGACTAACGTCACTAATAAACCAGCCGATCTGATCTAATAAACCAGCTGATCTGAGTAACGTCCCTAATGAGCCAGTTGATCTGACTAACGTCACTAATGAGCCAGTTGATCTGACTAACGTCCCTAATGAGCCAGCTGATCTGACTAACGTCCCTAATGAGCCAGCTGATCTGACTAATGTCACTAATGAGCCAGTTGATCTGACTAACGTCCCTAATGAGCCAGCTGATCTGACTAACGTCCCTAATGAGCCAGCTGATCTGACTAACGTCCCTGAGCCAGCTGATCTGACTAACGTCCCTAATAAACCAGCTGATCTGACTAATGTCACTAATGAGCCAGTTGATCTGACTAACGTCACTAATAAACCAGCTGATCTGACTAACGTCACTAATAAACCAGCCGATCTGACTAACGTCCCTAATAAACCAGCCGATCTGACTAACGTCCCTAATAAACCAGCCGATCTGACTAACGTCCCTAATAAACCAGCCGATCTGACTAACGTCACTAATGAGCCAGCTGATCTGACTAATGTCACTAATGAGCCAGTTGATCTGACTAACGTCCCTAATGAGCCAGCTGATCTGACTAATGTCCCTAATGAGCCAGCTGCTGCTGAGTCAAAAGTTAAACTACAGGCCTTGGAGCACCAAGTGGAGATGAGATGGACAGGAGAAAAGGAAGGCCCTCATGGGGTAAACTAACCTTCCTGATTAAATGTGGAGGGGTGCGCTCCGAGATGACATTTCCCCTAGGTACAGATCTAGGATCAGCATCCCCTCTCCCAACCCTAACCTTAACTATTTAGTGGGGTAATTGAAAAACTGATCCAAGATCAGCATCTAGGAGCAACTTCACCCTACAACTAGGAGTGCTGGGATGGGAGGGGTGTTTCAGATGGAGGAGGTGTTTTTTACCGTGATAGGTGTGCCCTGTGACTGGGCTACCTGCACCTGCTGTAACTGTTGCATTGTGGTCCCCTGCAGCACCTGAAGGGGGCAGGGAGGAGAGAGGAAGGGAAAGAGGGAGCTTTACAAACATGACTACAAGCACATGCAGAGTGCAAAGGAAGAAGTAGCGCACACACACACACCTGTCATCAGATCACACACACACACAGTCACACACCTGTCATCAGATCACACACACACACACACAGTCAGACACCTGTCATCAGATCACACACACACACAGTCAGACACCTGTCATCAGATCACACACACACAGTCAGACACCTGTCATCAGATCACACACACACAGTCAGACACCTGTCATCAGATCACACACACACAGTCAGACACCTGTCATCAGATCACACACACATAGTCAGACACCTGTCATCAGATCACACACACACAGTCAGACACCTGTCATCAGATCACACACACAGTCAGACACAACAAACAATGAGCATGTGAACTGAATTATGGTTGGAAGAAATGCATAGAGCAGAAGGGATGCAGATGAATGGAGAAATAGCAGCTGTTAATGAAGATAAAGGTGTATCCTACAGTAGGAAATGGTAGTTCCAATAATACATTATAGATGTGCAATAGAAATGGAGGTTTGGTTTCGTAACAGATCAGTCCGTTAGGGACTTTGTGGCCTGAGAGGGAATGTGACAGAACTGGTGCAACAGTGACGACTAGTGACACTGAAAGCTCTTTGCAGGCAAGTCTGGCGAAGATGCGCACACACACACACACACACACACACACACACACAGGAATTGAGCAATGAATTTGGACCTCGTTACCCTCCTCCCTCAATCTCCAGGTATCTCACACTTTATCCATCTGTTTTTCAGATCCTTTCCCCTCTTCCATCCCACCATCCCTCTTCCTCCCTGGCCTCTTAACTGTAACCCAGTAGTCTAAACTAGTCACCTATTCTAAGATGCCAGTCATGTAGTGACCTCCCCTGCTCTGCTCGGTGACTGTGAGGGGACTGCGGTAGTAACAGTAGCAGCTCTAGCCTGACTGTGACTGTGGAACTGTGACAGATCAGTGAAACTAAGGCAGCCTCCTGAAGCAAGGAGAGAGAACACATTAAACAGGGAGGGAGAGAATAATGGAGCAAGAGAGGGAACACAAAAGAGCGACAGAGGGGTGCCTGGGGAACCACACTCAGAGAAGGAAAAAAGACTAGGGATGAGGGGGCAACCCACCCATCCGTTTACTCATATGTTCCTCCTCTTCAGAGAGAAGTACAGTGGAGTGGCAGAGAGCAGTCTCACAGGGAGTCTAGGCTGCATCCCAAATGGCACCCTATTCCCTATGGGCCCTGGTCAAAAGTAGTGCACTGAATAGGGAATAGGGTGACATTAGAGACACAGCCCTAGTGTTACTGCACTGTGTTGTTCTGGACCTCCAGCAGAGAGGGGAGTGACTGAAGTGGGCAGATCAAATGGCCCTGTATCACTGCTTTTGTAGCTGTGTGTTTGTGTGCTGGGTGTGTACGGGTCATTCATCCCTGCTGGTGGGAAAGACTTGAGGCCAGAGTGCGGATCGGCTGTGCTTGCCAAGGATAATATCAATAAAACCCACTGTTATTACCCCATTCACACTGTTTTCTAGTGGACAGGGTTGGAGAGGGTTGTTGACTGGGAGAGTGTTAGGAGAGCTGGTGATCTGCCAGGCTGTGTCATGGTGTGTGTCTGGTGTACACTACATCTTTGCCTAGGCTGAATGTTGGTAGCTTACCGGTTGTTTGTGGAGTAGTATGTTCAGTGTGTCTGGTGTGGTGCGTGTGTGTCTGCACACGTGGTCTCTCTGTCTGTGTCAGTGCACGTACGTGTGGTGCAGGTCTATTCTCCAGTCTACCTGTCCTTGCTGTGGCTGCGCGATGATGATCTGTCCAGGCTGGATGGTGGCAGCCTGTTGTCCAGTGGCCTGCTGGCCCTGCACCTGGCCTGGCTGCTGAGCCAGGGTGAAGTAGTACTGAACCGGCTCTGCTGGGGCCACCGACTGACGCACCTCCTCCTGTACACACAGAAAAAGAGAGGGGGCAAGAAAGAGAGAGAAAAAGAGAGAGAAATGGTGAGAGGGAGCGAGAGAGGTGGTGAAAGAGAAAAAGAGAGGGGGGATAACAGAGAAGCCTATCAGTCCATTACATCTCCATGAATTATTTTGCCAGTGTAATACAATAGGTAAGAGACCCAGATAAATAACTGATAGGGCCTGGATGGATGAGTAATGTGATTCTAAATAGAGGGTACGTCCCAAATGGCACCATATTCCCTATTCAGTGCACTACTTTTGACCAGAGCCCTACGGGAGCCCTATGGGCCCTGGTCAAAAGTAGTGCACTACATAGGGAATAGGGTACCGATTGGGATGCAGACGGAGGATCCATTAGCCCTGGAGGACCTTGATGATCCCAGTCGACAACACTCAGGCTCAAGGCCTTATGGGTCTTCGTCAAGACAATGGGTTTTCACAACCCAACAACACTTTTCAGAACACAAGAACACTTCAGCAGACAGAAAGGGATCATTTCCATTCATGAAAACAAGACCTTGGCACACTATTGAGAATGTTTTAATCATAAACTATGAATGGAAAGCTCATTCAATGACACATTGGACATTTCGTCAGCCATTAACAAGCATGAAGGCTCTTTGTGTCTAGTCTGATATGGTTTAACAGCTGCCAGTTAGAGCAATGCCACAGCACTACAAGCTTCCATATTTCTTTGTGCTCAGAAAAGTAAACTCAAGGCCTCATCATTGTCAGAAGTACAAGGTAACAGTTCCCTAAAAGGTGCGGGTTGGTTGATCTTCCAGGGTACTGTAGGAGGTGGCAGTTTCCCCGTCACCAGAGGCGTAACCACCCCTCTCCCAGCTCGATGATGTCACAGCTGAGAGTGTAGGATGTTTACACCCCTGGCCACAGACTTGGTGAATCGGTCTATTTAGGTGGTCACAACTTAAAATGCTTAGGAGCCACTGTTCAGCCTAAAAACACCATCAATCTGAGTCAGGACTGTAATGTGGTAGAGGGGGCATCTGTTAACACAGCGGTGATTATGTTGATAGTGATTACAAGCTATGGAGTATTGGTGGTTCTGATGGAGGTTAGAGGCTATGGTGGTGTATTGGTGGTGGTTCTGATGGAGGTTGGAGGCTATGGTGGTGTATTGGTGGTGGTTCTGATGGAGGTTAGAGGCTATGGTGGTGTATTGGTGGTGGTTCTGATGGAGGTTGGAGGCTATGGTGGTGTATTGGTGGTGGTTCTGGAGGTTAGAGGCTATGGTGGTGTATTGGTGGTGGTTCTGATGGAGGTTAGAGGCTATGGTGGTGTATTGGTGGTGGTTCTGATGGAGGTTGGAGGCTATGGTGGCACTGTTGGAAGTAATGGGCAGCCAGACGCTGCAAACATCCGACTGAAAGCCCTTGCTGTCCAAACCCCAGCTTCCAGTCAAGGATGTTTACAGCGCCTCCAGGCTGCCAGGAGTGGTACTCCACCCTGCCGGGGTCCTGAAATTAAATGTAGATAGATCCACACACACACCCTACCTGTCGTTTGGGGGGCTTGAGCTCGTCCCGGGGAACAATGTCGATAAGGAAGTCAAACTGGTCGAACTTCGTTATCGCCATGGCAATGTCGTTCCTCTGTAACACAGGAAATAAGAGTTGAGGCTGAACATTAGGCTCCTCAATCAGTATGTGAAAAAAGTAAGCTAAATATAAAACCGGCTTTGTACTTCTGCTGCTTGCTCCAAATATAGCCTTTTTGAAAGCGTTTGAAGAAAAGACAGTTTAAAAAAAACTTCTAGGTCAAACTCAAACAGCTTTGTAAACAATAGTAAAAGGAGTTTGCTCTCAGTGGAACTGTAAAAGGCTTTGCCTACTTCAATCAACACATACCACGTAAAAACAGCAGAATTAGCCATAGAGCCATAGGCCCACTGTGAGCAGCACCAGATTAAGGACACCGGGAGTTGTGTGATGTATTCTTAGCATCACTGTCCTCCCGAGGCCCACTCCTCTAGTGTGTGTCATTTTCCACAGGATATTGGCATCTAAGTCCCCCCATTGGGCCCCCCTACATCTGTGTATTTATAGCGCTGTGAGATTAATATATCAGGTAACACCGGGTCACATCCACAGTTGTTATATTGATGAGCGTCGCCATGGAGACCCTGATCGGCGTGCCGTTGGCACAATGGAACCCTAGCACCGACGAGAGCCGGCGTGTGTGTGTGTGAAAGAGAGATAAAATGAGTGTGATTGCAAGCAGAGCTGTCTTATTAATAAAACACATGTAACACCACCTGTGGTGTAAAAATGCAATTAACGTGAGGAACTTGAAACCAAATTGGCATTCTATTTCGGGGTTGTTAAAGGGTAGGAAGCATTTGTTTTTACTCACCAAAGTAAAAACACAGTGTGGTCAAAGACTTAGTAACTTAGTTGTAGTCACGATATGGTTACCTATAACTACAAACATACTTATGTTTAGGGGTTTTTACATATTTAATAACTTATGTCCGGGGATATCTTCTAAACTACCCACAATGCACTATTTCTCAAAGTCTTATGGAGAATCTACTCTGCGTTAGCTAGTTCGAATTGGCTAACGTTAGCCACTAGCCATGCAAGACCGAGTGTTGTCAGTGGTGAGCTATAATCCACCAAACACGAGGCGGTGTGAAGTAAACAACCAATCAGATTCCCCACACGTGGGGGCCGCATGATCTCCACAAAGTAGGGTACCAGAGTTTTTCAACCTTGGCTTAGTACTAGCGAGCTACCGTAGATGACTGACTGTGCTGTTGTCATAATTTCAATCTGCCTGGAGTTTTCCTACGATCGCCGTCTTATTGTAGACTCTTCTCCTCATCTCCTGTGACCAATACCGCCTCTGGATTATTGCCTCTGAAATCTTTCTTTAGATTTACCTCACTATATCGCTATTGGATTAGCAGACTCTCCCTCGGCTGGTGAAATGGCCTCTCCCACTGAATCACCTCTCTCCTTAGCCAACTCAGCTGGGTGATTCTCATGAAACCAATTTTAAACATGTCTGCAGCAAATGGGGTTACAAAACCATGATGCATCTGCAAAAATCAACTATCATTCTAAAGACTAAGATGTTAAAAAAATATATATATAAAAAAAATGTGTTACTTTAAATAGATTTCCACCCCAAATTCCCATTACCGAAATGCGTCTCGATTAAATTCTCGGGTAATTTTATACAACTTTACTTTAGAAAAACCTAACTTATTTGAATAAAACAAAATATGTTGCTATAATTTGTCATTTAAAAATGGTATACTACTTTAAATTTACATTAAACAAAAATATTTATTACGTAAAACCAGTGTGCGTGGTCTCATTACCGTAACACTCCAATCAGTTTTGAAATAAAGTTTTAGTTAAGTTAATTTATTCGCTTATATGCCACATCTTAATAAACCAATATTACCTGTAAAGACCTTGGATAAACAGTTGCGGTAATGAACATTTTTGCATTGGTAATTGTGGAAAAATGCATAATGTCCGATCAAAAAACATTATAATGAAATAGATTTCATGAAAAATAACACTTGATAATTTTTGGGTCAAATACCTGTTCCGTGAGAACGACCCAGCCATCAATCGGTAAGTCTCCGCTTTCTCTACTTCACATCTGCTGGCTTTTTTGTGTGTGTTCTGTGGGTTCCTGCCTGTGCTAGACTAGCTGTTCTCTGGCTTACTTCTTAGCTTTGTTGACGGTGGTGGTTGGCTAGATTACTTAGTTATTTTAGCCTGCTAGCTAGCTTAGCCAGCTAACTTTAGCTAGCTGGCCAAGATAACTACATATACCGGTAACATTATTTGATAACTGGTTAGATGGTTTAATTTAATGCAGCTGTAAGATAGGTGTTGATAGCAACTGGCTGACTAATGCATTGCTAACGTAACGCTAGCCGGCTAGCAACCTTGCAAATTGGAGTTGCTTACCAAGATGACATTGAACATTTCTGAGTGGCCTAGTTACAGTTCTGACCTAAATTGGCTCCGAAATCTATGGCAAGACTTAAAAATGGCTGTCTAGCAAATATTGTACAATGCAGGTGTGCAAAGCTCTTAGAGACTTACCCAGAAAGACTCACAGCTGTAATCGCTGTGATTCCTCACATGTATTGACTCATGGTTGAATACTTATCTAATCAAGATATTAGTATTTATTGTAATTTACATTTTTTTTTTTACAAATGTTAGAATTGTTCTTCCACTTTGACTGAGTATGTTGTGTAGATGGTTGACAAGACATTTCAATTAAATATATTTGAATCCCACTTTGTAACACAACAAAATGTGGAAAGAGTCAAGGGGTGTGAATACTTTCTGAAGGCGCTGTGTGCATGGATGAAGAAGAGAGAGAACTGGGGCACTCTGCTTTAATGTTTCATTGTGTGGCTGACTGGTCTGCCCTCTGACCCACAGGTGTGACTAGCCCTGGCTTTCCAAACCCATCTGATCAACACACTCTTTTCTCTCCCTCTCTTTACTCTCTTTTCTCTCGCTCTCCCAGTCTCCCTCTTTTCTCGCTCTCCCTTCCTCTTGCTTATCTCACTCGCTTTCTCACTCTTACTCTCCCGTTCTCTTCCCCCACACTCTCTCCCCACAATCGCTTTCACTTTGTCTCTCTCTAGGTCTTCCCCATTCCCTAGCGTCACTCCAGGATCCATGTAATTCTCCTGGCTCTGGGATAAGAGAGCAAAATGGCGTTGCAAGTAAAAGTGGGTCACGGGAGCCAAGCTTTGCTTTCAGAGCGGACAGAGAGAAAATAATTTTAACAGAGCCGGTCCTCAGGGATGGCGGTGTGGGGCCTACACACACACACACACACACACACCAGGACAATGGCATGTGTGCATGTGTTGTCTTTAAATGTATAATTGGGTCAGCAGACTGCATGTGCATCTGCGCATGACCTCTTTACAGAATAGGGAAGGTGCGCGCGTGACCTCTTTACACAGTAGGGAGAGTGTGACTGACCTGTAAGGTGCGTCTCTTGTTGTCTTCAGTGTGAATCCAGGCCCTCAGCGTGAGCTCTGTGATGAAGATCTGAGCTGCCTTGGCAAACAGCACCGGAGCCTCCGCACTGATCATCTATGGAGACACGGCGATGACATGTTAGAACTAGGGGGAAACAGGGAACACACACAGAACACACAAACGTACACAACTAGATAGGGTTGTATAGATAGGCCGCCCGTAGCCTTTGCTAAAGGGAAGAGACCCAACTTAAACTTTTGAAAACCTTTCCACTGAGTGACATTTAGAAGTTGGGCATGTCGGGGAGTTCGCCCGGAAGGCAAGCAGCAGGCTACAGAGCTGCTGGGTCATGGCTAGCATAACAAACACACACACTCTGTGTCATGGCTAGCAGAAGGGTCCCTCTAGATGTACAGCATGTCAGTGATCTGCTGATCTCCAAGGCTGGGGTTACATGAAGCAACTTTCATGCAATTTTAGTTGCAAATTACATCATCTCAAGCAACTTTGCTGTTACATGAAGGAACTCAAACGCAATTAAAATGGCATGTGACAGCCAATCATGTCACCTGCTGCCTTACATTGTGGTTTCACAAATTATTTGTTTATCCAACCGTTTAGTTATTGTAACAAGGATATAGAACAAATGCAGCCTGTACAATTTAGCTAGTTAGCCAAAATGACATCGCAAACACCAACACAGCTAGCTAGCTATGAGCTAACCAAGCTAGCAACAAACTATAATATATTTATTTGTATATATCTTTTTGCATTACAAACAGAATCTCAAAAACGCTGTAAAAATGTATAAAAGATCTGGCAGGTCTTGGGCGATGGTCTTCCACAGATTCAGATGATAAGGTGTTGTTCATGTAACCGATATGAAATGGCTAGCTAGTTAGCGGGGTGTGCGCTAATAGCGTTTCAATCGGTGACGTCAATCACTCAGACCTAGAACTAGTTGTTCCCCTTGCTCTGCAAGGGCTGCTGCTTTTGTAGAGCGATGGGTAAAGATGCTTCGAGGGTGGCTGTTGTCGATTTGTGCAGAGGGTCCCTGGTTTGAGCCCAGGTAGGGGCGAGGAGAGGGACGGAAGCTATACTGTTACATTCAGACAAGCAGTTCAGAAAGGCTGGGCAGTAGCTTAAGCGGAGGGAGCTTCGATGGCACAGAGAGGGAGCAGTGTCAGTCAGTTACTTAGACAAGCCCAGAGATCTTCATCAGGCACCTCGTCTGTTGTCTCCTCCTCCTCTGTAGGTAGGCTGGATAGTCCACTACTGAAGTGTAGCACCCACCTGGGTGATGCTTGGCAGCTATAAGCGACAGAAAGACCACCACACCTAGGCAGTAGTCAGGAAACAGTCCCCTGCGAGGCGGCCCACTCAACCCCTCACACTGCTATATCAAATGGTGGACCACTTCAGTTGTAAATGGTAAGGGAGAAGTTTGGATTCACTTACATTTATTGACTGCTAAACCATGTACAATCATTTGTATACTTCTCCTGCTGTGCTAGTCTCTGTTCTGTCTACCCTGATTGCGGTTTGTGCTGCGCAGCACTGACAGCTGTGTTGACATGACAACTGGGTCGGAATTCCGAACCTTCGAATGGATCATGTGACAAAAGTGTCTGTTTTTATTGGCTGTTGCTTGCAACTAGTTGTACAAAGTTGAAAAGTTTCAACTGGGTGCAACCAAGTTGCAGATGAGTTGCAGAGGGGTGTTTCACGAAGCAGTCAACAAGCAACTCAGTTACAATCAACTAAAATTGTGTGCAAGTTGTAACTGCAGCCTTCAGCTTCTTCCTCAACCCAGTTAAGCTGCTACTGCTTGTCTATTTAGCTGCTACTGCTTGTCTATTTAGCTGCTACTGCTTGTCTATTTAGCTGCTACTGCTTGTCTATTTAGCTGCTACTGCTTGTCTATTAAGCTGCTACTGCTTGTCTATTAAGCTGCTACTGCTTGTCTATTAAGCTGCTACTGCTTGTCTATTAAGCTGCTACTGCTTGTCTATTTAGCTGCTACTGCTTGTCTATTTAGCTGCTACTGCTTGTCTATTTAGCTGCTACTGCTTGTCTATTAAGCTGCTACTGCTTGTCTATTTAGCTGCTACTGCTTGTCTATTAAGCTGCTACTGCTTGTCTATTTAGCTGCTACTGCTTGTCTATTTAGCTGCTACTGCTTGTCTATTTAGCTGCTACTGCTTGTCTATTTAGCTGCTACTGCTTGTCTATTAAGCTGCTACTGCTTGTCTATTAAGCTGCTACTGCTTGTCTATTAAGCTGCTACTGCTTGTCTATTAAGCTGCTACTGCTTGTCTATTTAGCTGCTACTGCTTGTCTATTTAGCTGCTACTGCTTGTCTATTTAGCTGCTACTGCTTGTCTATTAAGCTGCTACTGCTTGTCTATTTAGCTGCTACTGCTTGTCTATTAAGTTGCTACTGCTTGTCTATTTAGCTGCTACTGCTTGTCTATTAAGCTGCTACTGCTTGTCTATTAAGCTGCTACTGCTTGTCTATTTAGCTGCTACTGCTTGTCTATTAAGCTGCTACTGCTTGTCTATTAAGCTGCTACTGCTTGTCTATTAAGCTGCTACTGCTTGTCTATTAAGCTGCTACTGCTTGTCTATCGAGCTGCTACTGCTTGTCTATTGAGCTGCTACTGCTTGTCTATTAAGCTGCTACTGCTTGTCTATTGAGCTGCTACTGCTTGTCTATTAAGCTGCTACTGCTTGTCTATTAGCCACTACGGGATTGGTGTGTGTATTGTTGTAAATTGTTAGATATTACTGCACTGTTGGAGCTAGAAACACAAGCATTTCGCTACACCCACAATAACATCTGCTAAACATGTGTATGTGACCAATAAAATTTGATGATATACGATTGCAAATAACATGCCTCCTCAAAGCATTTTCTACAGAATGAGCTAGTGGGTCCTGTGAATCCTCTGTTCATTTCAGCCAGCTGTGGACACCTCAACTACACATTGCCATGTTTTGTAATCTGAATAGGGTGTTGATGAAGACGTCATGGAGTGATCACAGAGAGTGGTGACCTGTGATGTGTAAGCCCCGCCTCCTACCTTCACATCTTCATCCAGCTTCATGATTTTCTTGATTCGGGCGAGAGGCAACTCCTGCACGCGGAAATCCTTCTGAAACAGAGCCAAGGGGTGTTAGGGGCGGGTCATGTGGAAACCACTTGTGAGGTGCGTATGTGTACCACAATGAAGGGTGTGTGTGTTTCTGCAACATCCATGCTTGTGTGTGTGTGTGTGTGTGTGTGTGTGTGTGTGTGTGTGTGTGTGTGAGTGAGACGGAGGGAGGGCGTGACGTACCACCGTGAGGTTCCTGATCTCTTCCATGACGCGGGGCCAGAAAGACTGTAGGTTCTGTTGGGCATCGCTGCCCCCGGCGCCAAACGAATCTGCAGACATGCTCACTGCAGGGGGAGGGAGGGAGAGAGAAAGAGGGAGGAGAGTGGGAGAGACCGAGAGACAGGAAAAGAGTGTGAATGGGCAAAATATCAGATTCAGAAAAAAATTACATATACTATGATTTATTGCATGAATGAACAATGATTTACTGTATGAATGAACAATGATTTACTGTATGAATGAAGAATGATCATGAACAGAGTCGATCAATGAAAGGTGGATGAGTGAATCAAATCTACCAAGAACAGCACACCAGAGTTGACTGACAATGGCAGCCAAAGGCCCCACTGGCTAGAGCTCTAGCAACTCCATAGGAAAACCTTCAATTAGAATACATTGAATTTTAAATATAGGCCGGGCCGTTTCTATTTCTGTTGCCGCCCATCAATCCTTGACATGCCTAACGACAGATCGCTGCATGGCGCAACCACATTAGTAGCCTACAGCTACATCAAACAGGAGGCTAGTCTGTCATGTCACTATGTGGGGTATTAGTGACCCCAAGTCTGAGGACAGGCCTGAGTGCCCCATTTTTTAGGCAGCAGGGATCTTGATCCTGCCATTTAGCTACTTAGCAAACCACATGCATAGCTGGAGCCCTGACTGAACATAATGTATTTGGCACATCTTAGTTAACATATTATAAGCAGTGGGGTAGTGCGCAACCCCCAGAGCTTTAGGACTCCCGCACATTTACTTTTGACAAAAATCATACCGTAGGTAATTGAAAATACCCCGGTATACCGACACAAGCCTAGCTCAGAGTATTCCATTCCCTCGAGTAACAACTCACCCCCACACTCAAGCACCAAAACACACACACCTCCATATCCACATAACTCTGTAACGTGAGGCCTGAGTCTGGCTCCCAGAAAGGGAACACGCCAGGTTACTATGGCATGCCAGGAATTCTGCTGTGAACATTAGCCTGCCTGTCTGAGCCGGTCTACAGTGCAACCTCACCTCTCCCCCTCTTCTTTCCTGGGAATAATGGACAGGCGACAAGAGAAGAGGGAAACACTATAATAGCTGGGTGTGGTGTGTGTCCAGTCAGGGGTGTGTACAGCGGAGCAGCATTAACCCAACACTGAGAAAAAGTGCCACAGGCTGGAACAGGGGGAGGTAAGAGACAGGGAGGGCCGTTGCAGTCCGACAGCTATGCAAACCAGCTATGTGGGTCAAACATGATGATGTGAATATGAGAGAGAGAATGCGAGAGAGAATGTGAGAGAGAGAGAGCGAGAGAGAACAAGAAGAGAGCGAGAAGCATAAAAACATGACCACACAAAGACTCTCTAGTCCTGCCTCTCAGCCATTGGCCACAGCTTAGTCCTGCCTCTCAACCATTGGCCACAGCTTAGTCCTGCCTCTCAACCATTGGCCACAGCTGAGCTCACGTCCTCCATTAGTTCAAAACATTGACAGTATGACAATTAATCAGTTTTGAAGCATGAGCATTCTTTCCTGTTATTTTCAAATAGAGAGTAAATCAATCAGAATAAAGTCAGGGGGGGTGGAGGGGTCGATAAATCAATCAGACCGGGACAGTTATTGTCCTCTAAAAGTGTCTGTGATGAGCTGGACTGCCCAGTGTCTAGTTTCATTTCAAGGTTGATTGAAGTCCTGTCGCAAATCACTAACCCGCTTCCCCTTAGCCGACAAAACAATCCCAGCATTCATGAGGGCACAGATGAAGATAACAATGTTGGGATTTGTAGTCTTATGGTGGAGTCAGGCTAAGCCTACAATGAAGAACCAAATGCCCTTGTTTCTAGTTTACCATACCTGATTTGGTCTGAGTGGGAGAATGACAAAACAAACCATAAAGAACAGTATAATGACATGCCTTCCAGGAAGACTGTTTCATTTGTCTACTTTGTACAGCTCCAAGGCAGCCCAGCATTTCAACAGCGGCGTCAGGAGTTGATCTTGTGATGGATGCAGTAGGAGAGGACATCCGTGTATGCATGTACTGTATGTACACTACTGTTCAAAAGTTTGGGGTCACTTACAAATGTCCTTGTTTTTGAAAGAAAAGCCATTTTTGGGCCCATTAAAATAACATCAAATTGATCAGAAATACAGTGTAGACATTGTTAATGTTGTAGCTGGAAACGGCATATAAAAAAAATAAAATAAAAAGGAATATCTACATAGGCGTACAGAGGCCCATTATCAGCAACCATCACTCCTGTGTTCCAATGGCACATTGTGTTAGCTAATCCAAGTTTATCATTTTAAAAGGATAATTGATCATTAGAAAACCCTTTTGCAATTGTAGTAGCTCAGCTGAAAACTTGTTCTGATTTAAGAAGCAATAAAACTGGGCTTCTTTAGGCTAGTTGAGTATCTGGAGCATCAGCATTTGTGGGTTCGATTCCAGGCTCAAAATGGCCAGAAACAAAGTACTTTCTTCTGAAACTCGTCAGTCTATTCTTGTTCTGAGAAATGAATGCTATTCCATGTGAGAAATTGCCAAGAAACTGAAGATCTCGTACAATGTTGTGCACTACTCCCTTCACAGAACAGCGCAAACGGGCTTTACAACTTTAACAATATCTACACTGTATTTCTGATCAATTTGACGTTATTTTAATGGACAAAAAATGCGCTTAAAATAACGTCAAATTGATCAGAAATACAGAGGTCTGTCGTTCTGCCAACTGAACAAGGCAGTTAACCCACTGTTCCCCGGAAGGCCATCATTGTAAATAAGAATTTGTTCTTAACCGACTTGCCTAGTTAAATAAAGGTTACATTTTAAAAAATTAAAAAAATGTGTATGTGTATTCTCTCCAAATGGTAGCCAGATAAGAAATGATAATTAGACGATTCACTTAACACCATGACAGAGGACTATCTGGCTAATTACCACGGCAACAGTGGGATTTCTGCGGTGGCCCAGGGAGGAAATGGAGAGCGGGAACGGGAATTAAAAGAGCAAACACTTCAATTAATGGAAAGAGATAAATGAATTAATTAATAAATAAACATGTAGGACCTAACCACCACAGCTGTCTCCACTTACACACACACACACACACACACAAAACCTCAGCTGACTGAACTAAATAGCACCGGAGCGGGGCTTTGCTCTCTCGGAGAGAGCATGTGATACAATTATTCATCTCACTGTGTGACCCTACGACCTTCAATATACACACGACGCCCGCCACAGACCAGTTCTCACGTCAATAGACACTCTATGCATATAAGCACTGTAGGCAATAAACCAGGCTCTACTTCTGCAGTCCTAGCCTAGCAGAAACATGATCCAATATCTACGAGTGAGCCTCTCCAAATGGGGACTGATGTCCTTGAAGAGGCAGTGACCAACACATGTCCATTTGGAGCGTCAGGCTGTGGTGTTCAGTGTGATGTAGAGGTAAAGAACAAAATTGGTAGCTACACTGATCGTCGTTCAGTCATTTTTATATATTTTTTCTACGATAGGTGCTCGCGCAAACAAAAAAAAGGTATGTAGACTGTGTTCTCTCTCCACTACACCGCTGGTGATGTTGACTGGTTACACTTGGCTGCACTGGTGTGTCTCTCTACTTGGACCCTATGTCCACATAGCACTGTGACATGATGTAATGTGCTGTACTGTACTGTAATGTGCTGCACTGTGCTGGTCTTTGATATGTGTTCTTCTGCACTGCCATTGCCCTGTTTTTTACTGTGCTATGCTGCACTGTGCTGGCGGTGCTATGCTGCACTGTGCTGGCGGTGCTATGCTGCACTGTGCTGGCGGTGCTATGCTGCACTGTGCTGGCGGTGCTATGCTGCACTGTGCTGGCGGTGCTATGCTGCACTGTGCTGGCGGTGCTATGCTGCACTGTGCTGGCGGTGCTATGCTGCACTGTGTCGCTTTCCTCTCCTCTGCAGTTCCGTTGCCCTTCAGTGGTCAGAGAGAAGAGGAGAGAGATGGCGGTGTACAGTTTCTCCTGACCTGCACCGTGTGCTTCGTCGGCAACACTGACCATCCGCTGCCGCTTCTCCTCCTGCATCCGTCTCTCCCCTTTCTCTCCCCCCTCTATCTCCTCTGAGAAAGTAAAATGGTGTTCAGCAGCAGGATCTGCTGAATCAGCAGCATTGTTGTCCTGCCAAGCCCAGCCTCTCTGCTGCTCTCCCCTGGCAGGTCGGCCACGGACACACTCACAGCAGCGTCATCAGCTTCAGGGCTCAGGTCCAAACTGACAATGACACTCCTTACCTGGGCCCTTCTGGGACTGAACTCGCCCTAGAACATCAGAAAGAACTGGATAGGTGCAAGGAAAATGGTGGAAACTAGAGACGATATTACCATTTTGCCTGTACTGGTCCTGTTCTTGTAGATTCTGCAAGAGGGGAGTCCGAGGTGCAAGAAAGGAGTGACTTTTCAGATTGGAGTGATGCACTGCGGGTAGCTGTTTCTGCATAGGGAGGTGTTCACTGCTCAGGTAAATGCATCGCTGACAGAAAGAACATGAATGAGTAACACTAATGATGAACACTGAGTTAATCGCTTCATTAAATGGCCTGGCTGGTGGATTTTAATGGAGCCAATTACTGTCAGCCACAATTCCATGACCATCACACCACTAGTTTGTCCTATTTCAAACCTCAAGCTTTAGAGTGCATTAACAAAGTAATGCAACCACAGGGGAACTTCACAAAGGGAATAGATTTATTGACTAATGGACAATTAGTGTAGCCTAGCCTATAGCCAAACCTTGGCCTGAGTGAGGACAACATCCAAAAAGGTGTTTTCTAATGTATTCCAATAACATCAGTAGGATATCAATAATGGGCTTCCATGGTATGCAGTAGTCTGTATTGTTTCAAGTAAGGCTAGCATGGAGCAGGTTAAAGGATAAAGATTTTGCAGTCATGGTTCCATGACTCCTCCTGACTGGTTAAAAATGTTGACAGAAGTAGTTCTGGCTAACTCATTAATCCTGACTTGTGAAACTCCCCCAGGAGAGCCTGCACTGAATAACTCTGAAATGTTGAAGAAAAACAAGAATGCATTCAATGGTCAACTACATGCCCATGTGAGGTTTACTTGGCTATGGGCATTGTGTTGTTTTAACACTAACATGATTTGACATAATGTTACTCCTGGATTATTTAGTCAACCTCTAACTGGAATGACCTTTCGGAACAGAGGAATGTAGCCTACCACTTTGCCTTAGGCCAACAACTAAAAAATCCATTCCAAAAACAAAACGTGTAGTTCACTGTTTAACAGACTGGAACTTCTACAGGAAAAAACATTATTTGGTAACCAAATGATTAAATATTCACAGATTTGTAATATGTTGACAGTGTCAATCCCACTTGCCACCTCCATCAACCCCCCTCTCCATTCTCCCCTCCTTGATTGTTGTGAAAATAGTGAAGTGATGAGGGTAGATACAGAGTAAGAGGTCACTAATCAGATCCTCCATCAGAGAAAAAAGAAAGAAAGGGAGAAAGACAGGAGAGAGAAAGAAAGAAGGAGAGAGAATTTCCTCAAAGGACTGCAACAGGACAGGATGTATTGTCGGAATAAAACTATATCCTTATAATGATCCTTAAGGTGACCTACTGCAAAATGTCAGGTGCAAGAGCACACAAACTGCAGTTACTCAACCAAAGGCTATGGCTAGGCTATATAAGCTAGCTAGGCTATCAGTAAATGATGTATGATAAGCCTATAGTGCAAACAGTAAGTGGGTACACATTGCACAAGCTGCATGCAACGTCAATGGCTGAGGTCACATTCTAGAAGCATGAATGCCTTGGTCAACTCAAGGAAAGTCACTAAATACAAGCATTCTAGGATTCTGTTTAGCAGAAAAACACTGTCCCATTCACAGAATCAGCCTTTTTGGGAATGTTTTTGGGGGCAAATAAAACACAATTTCATGCTTTTTCTCCTCGCGTTATGGATTGACATGGGAAGCTCAGTCAAGCTGCTTCATCCAGATCTCAGTGACATCAGCGGGGGAAAGAGTGGGAAGAACATGTGAACATGAACATTTCTAAATAAAGCATTGACATTTTTTTGAACTGACGGAAAAGAAACTGAAAAGAAAAAACCCCTGAAGAATCAATCATGGTTGAATCCTATTATGGGCAAAGCAGCAGCGGCATATCAAACCAAATGCACCTATATTCATTCAGGTCAGAGGTAAACCCCCCCCACACACACACAAATAAGAGAACAGAAATTGGCAGTGTTGCAGCATGCCAGGTAAATTATCTACCCAAGAACAAAAAAAGGAGCCCGGTTCTCGTTCTCAGCCAGTCAGTGAATTACAGACTAACCAACACGTAGCTAGATCTGTATGTGCACGTTGTGATCAGTTTGCGGTGGATGCTGTGCTTGAAGAGAGCCGCGGCCTGTAATAATGTCTGACAGCCAGCCCTGACCCGTGTCAAAGTCGTCCATCCCACTGGCCCTGTGCTGTACTCTGTCCCTGCAAACTTTGCCCTTGGTTCTGCTTCAAACCAACTCCAGGAAGAACTCACTCAGCTCTGATCTCCCAAGGTCATTCAACAGAGGAGAGAGAGAAACCAGAGAGGGAGGGGGAGCGAGAGAGCGAGAGGGGGAAAGAGAGAGGGAAGGGGGAGTGAGAGCGAGCAATAGAGAGCGAGACGGGGAAAGAGAGAACAGGTTTTTCAACTTTCACTGCAGCACTTGCATGGGCGACCCCATTTTCGTCACTTCTTTCCTTTGAGCGCAAAGAAAGACATCTCTGTCCGCAAGTCCCTTATTCCTCATCCCTCACTGTCCTTTCATCCCTCTCTCCGCTGACAGAAAGACTGCGGGAGTCAGTCTCACATTCTTGTGACCTTCATCGAACGCTAGGCCCAGGCAGCTCTGGCACCCACTGCTGCTACCTGCATATCAGCCTCAATAACATAACACCACTAGCAAACTTTACCTGGCAGTTTGGCTCATGTGTTGACAACACACAACATTACATACACACTCAAAACTGGGCTGCCTGCAAGGGCAAAGGAATAAGGCACACAAGACCTGTGTGTAGTCACTTTAGCTGGAGAGTGTGCTTGCTGCAAGTATTTGTGTATGGTCGAGTGTGTCTGTGTGTTTGTTTGGATTTTCATTTACTTTCCCAACCATTTTGCTTACGATGCAGTCCCGCTCACCTGCAAATGATATTCAAATCTCATGCAAACAGTGACGGGAGCTGGGATTTGGCAGCCAGGGCTTCAGCTCTGGAATTATTTACTGTCCTCTGTCTCCCCAACAGGACTTCATTTTGTCAGAGAGAAAGGCACCACTAGAAACGTTCAATTACGGAGGACAGAGCTAAAGATGTTATAAAGATTCCATCTAAAGAGATCTCACAATCACACATCAAAAACCCCACAACTACGAGGTCTCGGATTGTCCCCCAAACATCCAGCAGTCAGCCCAGCAACCATCGTGCCCTCTCCATTGCATCACTGTCAGGCGAGCGTTAACTACGCCCCAAGGACCGGGCCTTGGGACGGGCCCTGGTCAGCAACCGCAGTCACAGCACCGCAACCATCCTGGATGACTTTGAAGTCTGTCTGCCTGTGAGTACAGTGCTGGGCCGGTTTACCACAGCGCTACAGAGTCAATAACCAACACAGCCCAGAGAGAGAAACTAACAGCTGCTAACGTTCTGCTTGAAAGTCCAAAGTCAAAGCAGAGCCGTAGCAGGGTCTCAAATAAACGCCAGCTACGGCTGTTCCACAGAACAAACAGCCTTATTC
The DNA here is from genome assembly GCF_901001165.1 of Salmo trutta. NCBI lineage: Eukaryota > Metazoa > Chordata > Actinopteri > Salmoniformes > Salmonidae > Salmo > Salmo trutta. The sequence continues at coordinate 29,925,370 of NC_042990.1, forward strand.
AATAGAACTTGTCACAATATTAGTAGCCTACATTGTAGTATTCATAGGAAAACATTAACATGACTCAAATCAACTGTGAAAAAACATATATACACATTCGCACCACTTTCAATTCTGCAAAAATGCTATCTAAAGATGTCAACAACACCAATCCTGTACTGGAGTGACAGTTGAAGGACATGAGGGTGGCCAGGCAGACTGCTGTCCGGTGCAGAAATAAACACAACCAAAACACTCAGATTTCTCTCAAGGAGAAAAGTAGAGGACGACAGAAGAGGAGGAGGCGGAGGACAGAGAGAGCATCCCATCTCTGCAGAGAGAGAGATAGATAAAGACGAGTAGAGACAAAGTACACATCGCTAGTGGAGGAGTCCTGCTGTGGTCTAAAACACAGCCAGGTCTGTGCTTACTAGTGTGTTTGAGTGGTCACACTTACCCTGTGCCCTTCATGCTGTGTAGTAGGCTGTGGGAGAGCAGGAGAGAGAAAGGCTGTACTCTACTCTGCATTGTAGAGAAGAGAGGGGGGGCTGGCTGACACACAAAATCTCTGTAACCCTCAACTTCCTCGGGCCCCGGTACCAGGAACAGACAAAAGGCAGTCTGCCTGTCCGCCGCCTTTAAAAAGCATATAGCCTGCCCGACAGAGAGAAGAGCGTTCACCACCACCCCTTTATTCTACCCCTCCCCCTCAACTGAGTCTCCACCGCTCCCCCCCACCACCCTCCTTCTCCTAAACACACACCCCTCTCTCCTGTTTCTCCTCTGACCAAGTCCCCTCATTTGCCCCACAGCTGAGCGTCTCCCTCTTTTTCTCCCTCTCTTCCTATCACTCGTTTCCTCTCCCTCTCGCTCTCCAGGACAGCGACCCTTTCGTTTGTCATTCAGTTGACCCCTGCCTCAGCACACAGGAGGGCAAAAAGAAAAGAAAAGAAGAGAGGTGAAGGAGCGACGAACAGCAGAACAGTGGCGCTCCAGAGTCCCAGTTAAAAAATCTCCTCCGGCCTCCTTGCCCTTTAATATTCAAAAGTAATCAATCTAGCCTGCAACATGATACTCAGACCCCGCCCCTGACCGGGCTCCTGCCCCGCTCTCAGACGATCCCCCAATGACAGGACAAAGCCCTTGCTTTCTATTGGCCGAGCCACATGCTCGTAGGCTCTGACACTTTCCACGCTCCTCCCCCTTCCTCCACCCAACCACCCATTTCACCGCCAGCCAACTTCCTGTTTTAAGTTACCTTGAGCTGAAGGATAGGGGTCAAGGAAAGAAAAGAAAGTTATAAAAAAGCGCGTTAGAGTGAGTGAGGAAGTGGTGGCGCGTTAGAGTGAGTGAGGAAGTGATGGCGGTAGCTTGCCTCTGCATTCTGTGTCCTCCGGTTGATCTTGCGTTTCTCATGGCTGGACGGAGAAGAAAGGAACCACTGGCTGCTCTCTCTGACAACTGTTCCCTGCTTATTTACAATGTCAAACTAAACGTCTCCCTGAGTCCCGCCTCCCCACATCCCGGACTGGCCAGTGATGTAAGCAGCCCTGCCACCCCTGATTGGCCAAGGGGAGTGTCAGAATGGATGCCGCATGTTGAAGCCACATGATTTAAAGAGCAACGGCATATTGAGCAGACACTCCGCCTGATACGTGTGCACAGGCATAAAGTGCACGCCCACAGGCACACACGCTTGTCCTTTCGCTGTCACAGCAGGTAGAGAGAGAATCTCAACATCCAGGCTATCTACTACATATTACAGTAGTCTGTTTAAGTGATACCACAAAAACATAATTGAAAGGTATGTGTCCGTTCATTCACAAAAATGTACTAGAATAACTACTTATTATACAATTAACTTCATGTGAATTAATTAGGCTACACATCCATGCTATCTGATAGTAAGATCCAGATTCAGCAATAGATTAATGAAATACTGAACACCTAGCTCTAGGCTACTAATAAAAACATTTATTTTTATTTTATAGGAGTAGTGGCTAGGGGTATATAAATGCTGTTCTGTTATCTGGCCAGGGGTTAAACAGACAGTCAGCCATGCTGTTCTGTTCTGTTATCTGGCCAGGGGTTAAACAGACAGTCAGCCATGCTGTTCTGTTCTGTTATCTGGCCAGGGGTTAAACAGACAGTCAGCCATGCTGTTCTGTTCTGTTATCTGGCCAGGGGTTAAACAGACAGTCAGCCATGCTGTTCTGTTCTGTTATCTGGCCAGGGGTTAAACAGACAGTCAGCCATGCTGTTCTGTTCTGTTATCTGGCCAGGGGTTAAACAGACAGTCAGCCATGCTGTTCTGTTCTGTTATCTGGCCAGGGGTTAAACAGACAGTCAGCCATGCTGTTCTGTTCTGTTATCTGGCCAGGGGTTAAACAGACAGTCAGCCATGCTGTTCTGTTCTGTTATCTGGCCAGGGGTTAAACAGACAGTCAGCCATGCTGTTCTGTTCTGTTATCTGGCCAGGGGTTAAACAGACAGTCAGCCATGCTGTTCTGTTCTGTTATCTGGCCAGGGGTTAAACAGACAGTCAGCCATGCTGTTCTGTTCTGTTATCTGGCCAGGGGTTAAACAGACAGTCAGCCATGCTGTTCTGTTCTGTTATCTGGCCAGGGGTTAAACAGACAGTCAGCCATGCTGTTCTGTTCTGTTATCTGGCCAGGGGTTAAACAGACAGTCAGCCATGCTGTTCTGTTCTGTTATCTGGCCAGGGGTTAAACAGACAGTCAGCCATGCTGTTCTGTTCTGTTATCTGGCCAGGGGTTAAACAGACAGTCAGCCATGCTGTTCTGTTATCTGGCCAGGGGTTAAACAGACAGTCAGCCATGCTGTTCTGTTATCTGGCCAGGGGTTAAACAGACAGTCAGCCATGCTGTTCTACAAAATAACCTTAACATTAGGATGATCAAAAGTAATGCACTACTTTTGGGTGCCATTAGGGTTCCATTTGGTATGCAAGAATGGTGTTTGGAGGAGCACTGTGTATGGTGTTTGGAGGAACACTGTGTATGGTGTTTGGAGGAGCACTGTGTACGGTGTTTGGAGGAGCACTGTGTACGGTGTTTGGAGGAGCACTGTGTACGGTGTTTGGAGAAGCACTGTGTACGGTGTTTGGAGAAGCACTGTATGGCTAAACATCTGGTTAACAACAGATTAAGAAAATGTCCTGGCACTGAAGTGAGAGATTTTATGTGAGGGGGGGCAAAGCAATTTGCTGAAACAGTTGCTTTTAGCTGGCAGTCTGCACAGATGATGGTGGAATGACCTGAGGCTTATCCTGCATATTACCGCTGCAAATCCCCTACTGTACTGAGAAACAAGCCAGAGAGAGAGAGAGAGAGAGAGAACAAACCTGCTTCATTAATGAACAAACCAGGGGGAGGGGAGGCGGAAGGAAGGACAGAGGAGAGTGTTGCTACAGGAAGTGGGGGGGTGGAGAGCGAGAGAGAGAGCAAACCTTCTCCATTAATTAACAATCAAGGGAAAGGGGGAGGCAGAAGGATGTAGAAGGAAGGACAGAAAGGAGAGTGTTGTTACAGGATGGGGGGTGGGATCTCTTTCATATACCAGCTATTTCGTGTTTCAGAAAGGCATAAAAAAATAAGTAAAAAATAAAAACGTGGAAAAATAAAAGCCACCTAAAAACCTAGAGGAAGGCGGACCTAGAGGAAGGCGGACCTAGAGGAAGGTGGACCTAGAGGAAGGTGGACCTAGAGGAAGGTGGACCTAGAGGAAGGCGGACCTAGAGGAAGGCGGACCTAGAGGAAGGTGGACCTAGAGGAAGGTGGACCTAGAGGAAGGTGGACCTAGAGGAAGGCGGACCTAGAGGAAGGCGGACCTAGAGGAAGGCGGACCTAGAGGAAGGTGGACCTAGAGGAAGGCGGACCTAGAGGAAGGCGGACCTAGAGGAAGGCGGACCGCAGGTGCTTTTATTTGGCCCCCCAAGTTTTCTGAGAAAAATAAAATAAAATTGTTGTGTGGAATTTTCATTGTTGGACATTAAAGATTGGAGAAACCCCAGGAAATTAGCTCTAAGTGATTTTAATTTAAGAAATGTGTTCCCAAGTATTCCCACGCATAATAGAGAGACGTGATCGTATACAAATGTAAGAAAGGTTTGAAATGATTATGTTTTAGTCAAACATATCTATTTGGGCTTCTTGCGATCAATCTGCAGTCTACAAATTATTTGTATTTATATTCCTGTCCCCTGACCATCCGCGGTTGAATCTTGTTGATGATCCCTGACCTAGTGGGTCTTCACACATACTTTTTTGCAAAGATACCATTGGCTACACAAATTACTGCAGTGACACGTCTCGCCTGCTACCTCCGGAGTTCGAGCACGACACTAGCCTGACAGTTGCCCCCCTCTAAGCAGTGCAATGTAAACAGAATTGTCTCATTGAGCCAACACTCAAAGTAAAAATTGTAATAGCAGAGAAATGTTTTTGAAACCGCTGGAATGTACAGACATTTACCTTCTTTTTTTTAAACTTATTTTATTTAGTTTTACCTGAAATTGTAGTGACAGCCTGTTACATTCTGAAATTGCCGCCATAGCTTTAAATCGCAACAGTGGTCTTTTTTGTTTTTCTTGACTGCACTGAGCCACCAACATCCACGTCCAGGCAAGAAGCAACTCCCAAGGGAATTATCAATGTTTTAGGTTCAATTTGCTTTTGCCTCTTATAAAGGCCTAAACACTTCCATGATATTTTTAAATTAAGCCTGGTTTGTTAAGATAACTTGAATTTGCTAGTGTTAGCATAATGTCAGCACGTTGATGTGAGAAAGAAATTATTTTGTTCAGCTAGTTATCTAGCTTGCTAGCTAACGTTACCTAGCTGTGTAGCCCAGGGTTTCCGTTAGATGGCAATTGCTGGCTTTTGGTGTATAAAAAAATGAAAAGCCGATAACTAAAACTGTTGCTGGCCATAATGACCTGTAGAAAAAAAATGCTAAATAATGCTTTTTATTCATTGATGGAAATACCAGTCAATGGAAATACATTGGATCGTCATGCTTATCAGTCTACATGTTATTTGCATAATTTAGTGGAATTCAAATTCTCACACACACACAGCGTGTGAATGGGATTTCTCCTGCTGCTGGTTGCTGCTGAAGTAAAACATGTGCTTTTGTAAGCATTCAGTGCGCAACAATTCTAAATGCAATCGTGTTAAAAACTATTTTGGTGCAAGATTAAAAAGAGCTACTATTTTTATTTCTCAACTGGTAATTGAAGCACACCTCCCATTCACCATCAAGTGCAGGCAACAGACTATCAGCACGTCACACAACACTTTACAATGTGAGCTGGAGGCAGTATGCATTTTGAAATCATACAGTACTTAATTGTTTAAATATTAATGTTTTATTTCATATTATGAAACATGTCTTACTCTGCTTCAAAGTAGGTTATAGGAAAAATCCGACCATGGAAATGTGGAGGCAATTCAATTGGAAAGACTTCAAAGGCTGTCCGTGAGTTTCAAGTTAGCGTGCAAGTTATGATGTGCATTTTCGCAGAACAGTTTCAATTAAATAATATGGTTTTTCCTTTCTCAAAATCCTTCTCACGTGGTTCATCATAAAAATCAGAATTAAAATGAGAAAAATCTTTTTAAAAGTTTCAAAGTCAACTAATCCGAGATCACCAGCCTCTGCCGTATGGACAGATTGATACACCGTGATCCATTGGCAGCTAAAGAAATGAGCGCATGGAACTCATAGCCTGTAGGCCAATGGCCAATGCAGCTATTGAACGTTTCCAACGTTGCAGGAGCTGCGTTTACTTTGCTTTGTTCCGGGACAATGTGGACCACGTTGACTTTCAATGTAGCAACTGCTTGCTTGCGGAGGACAACAGGAGCGAAGTAGCTACTCTTAGCAAGCAAGTAGCAAACCTACATAAGCTACTGGGGAACCCACGCCCACCTACCTTTTATTTTTCTTCCACCCCAGTAGCCGGACGCTGCTCTGGTCTGGTGAAAGTTTCGCTGCCGTGTCAGCTCTCCACAGCCGACTGGCCGGTGCTAGGCAGGGTTTCATCCCTGAAGGGGTCTCTCCCTTCCCTGGAGAATGGAGCTGATCTCGACCCAACCAACCAGCCATGGAGGTACGTCACTCGCCGTGGAAGTCGAAGAAGGCGTCCTCTGGCAACGGGGGTCTCCATGGAGATGTTGAGCCCGGAACTGACAGACCAGAAACAGCTTTGCCGCCCTGGATCCAGAGGTTCCGGCGCCTTCGTCCGTGGTGGCTTCTCAATTAAGATAGGATCCGGAGGTACCTGCGTCTTCGGTTCTGTCTCCCTCTCCGGTGGCTTCTACCTCAGGTTCAGATCCTCGGAGCTGCTTGAGAGACCGTGCCATTCAACATCACCAGCTGTCGTCATAGGCAGCTCTATGGTGAGAAACATCTCGGTCCCCAAGGGAAAAACCCTGTGCTACCCAGGAGCACGAGTACAGGAAATAACAAGGCTGCTTCCGACTGTTCTACCACAGATGCCAAGAGCCGACACTGTTGTAGTCCATGTGGGGTCAAACGGCATCAGGAGGGCTAGCTCTGAACATTTCAAAATGGATTTTAAAGAACTGATTTTAGCATTAAAAGACTCCAAAAAACAGCCAATAATTTCAGGTCCAGTATCATCGTTGGGCCGTGGGTGTGAAAGATTCAGCAGACTGCTGGCATTATACATCTGGCTAAAAGACTACTGTAGCTCTGCTGGAGTCACTTTAATTGATAACTTTGACAACTTCTGGAAACAGAAGATACTATACAGGAATGACGGAGTCCATCCAAATCATCTTGGCTCCTGGACTCGCATTTCAAGGTAGCGTTGAAACAATGACTGGTAAATGATCCAAGACCAGCTCAGTTAATCCCTACCACTGTGACAATGAGTCGTCATAATGCTGCATCAAATGTACAGTTGAAGTCGGAAGTTTACATACACCTTAGCCAAATACATTTAAACTCCATTTCATAATTCCTGACATTTAATCCTAGTAAAAATTCCCTGTCTTAGGTCAGTTAGCATCACCACTTTATTTTAAGAATGTGAAACGTCAGAATAATACTAGAGAATGATTTATTTCAGCTTTTATTTATTTCATTCCCAGTAGGTCAGAAGTTTACATACACTCAATTAGTATTTGGAAGCATTGCCTTCAAATTGTTTAACTTGGATCAAACATGCCGGGTATCCTTACACAAGCTTCCCACAATAAGTTGGGTGAATTTTGGCCCATTCCTCCTGACAGAGCTGGTGTAACTGAGTCAGGTTTGTAGGCCTCCTTGCTCGCACACTTTTTCAGTTCTGCCAACAAATGTTCTATAGGATTGAGGTCAGGGCATTGTGATGGCCACTCCAATACCTTTACTGTTGTCCTTAAGCCATTTTGTAACAACTTTGGAAGTTTGCTTGGAGTCATTGTCCATTTGGAAGAATCATTTACGACCAAGCTTTAACTTCCTGACTGATGTCTTGAGATGTTGCTTCAATATATCCACATAGTTTTCCTTCCTCATGACGCCACCTATTTTGTGAAGTGCACCAGTCCCTCCTGCAGCAAAACACCCCCACAACATGATGTTGCCATCACCGTGTTTCACGGTTGGGATGGTGTTCTTCGGCTTGCAAGCGTCCCCTTTTTCCTCCAAACATAACGATGGTCATTATGGCCAAACAGTTCTATTTTTGTTTCATTAGACCAGAGGACATTTCTCCAAAAAGTACGATCTTTATCCCCATGTGCAGTTGCAAACCGTAGTCTGGCTTTTTTATGACGGTTTTGGAGCAGTGGCTTCTTCCTTTCTGAGTGGCCTTTCAGGGTATGTCGATATAGGCCTTGTTTTACTGTGGATATAGATACTTTTGTACCTGTTTCCTCCAGCATCTTCACAAGGTCCTTTGCTGTTGTTCTGGGATTGATTTGCACTTTTTGCACCAAAGTACGTTCATCTCTAGGAGACAGAACGCGTCTCCTTCCTGAGCGCAATGAAGGCTGCATGGTCCCATGGTGTTTATACTTGCGTGCCATTGTTTGTACAGATGAACGTGGTACCTTCAGCCATTTGGAAATTGCTCCCAAGGATGAACCAGACTTGTGGAGGTCTACAAAACATTTTCTGAGGTCTTGGCTGATTTCTTTACATTTTCCCATGATGTCAAGCAAAGACGCACTGAGTTTGAAGGCAGGCCTTGAAATACATCCACAGGTACACCTCCAATTGACTCAAATGATGTCAATTAGCCTATCAGAAGCTTCTAAAGCCATGACATAATTTTCTGCAATTTTCCAAGCTGTTTAAAGGCACAGTCAACTTAGGGTATGTAAACTTCTGACCCACTGGAATTGTGATACAGTGAATTATAAGTGATATAATCTGTCTGTAAACAATTGTTGGACAAATTACTTGTGTCATGCACAAAGTAGATGTCCTAACCGACTTGCCAAAACTATAGTTTGTTAATAAGACATTTGTGGAGTGGTTGAAAAACAAGTTATAATGACTCCAACCTAAGTATGCAAACTTCCGACTTCAACTGTACATGATCATAGGGGCATTGGCAAACACAATGCAAGTAATTTAATTTATGTACCCCTAATTGCACCAATAACATCTGTTTATCCTACAGCTATTGTAAGCAGTAATCATGAGCCTATAAACCAGAGTTACACTGTTAGCACTGAGGCAGTTAGCACTGACCACTTTATGCAGCTCACCCTGCACTATCAGCTCCAATGTAAATAACCTGAGTAAGTCTACCTCTGATAAGCTTCCCAGTAAAGCATTAAAAACAATCAAGCAAGCCAGAAAAGTGCTTTAAAAAAGCCCATATTAACATATGTAGCCGAAGAAACAAGGTCCATGAAGTCAATAACTTGCTTGTAACAGATTACATTCATATTCTGACTATCTCTGAAACTCACTTAGATAATACCTTTGATGATACAGTGGTAGCAATAAATGGTTATAACATCTACGGAAAAGACAGAAATTCCTACGGAGGCAGTGTTGAGGTCTATACTCAGATCCACATTCCTGTAAAGCTTAGAGACAATCTAATGTTAAATACTGTTGAAGTAATACGGTTACAGGTTCATCTACCTCACCTAAAGCCCATTCTTGTGGGTAGCTGCTATAGACCATCAAGTGCTAACAGTCAGTATCTGGATAATGTGTGAAATGCTTGATAATGTATGTGATATCAACAGAGAAGAATATTTTCTGGGTGATTTAAATATTGGACTGGCTATCATCAAGCTGCCCACTCAGAAAAAAACTTAAACAGGGTAGTTACAAAGAGTACAGGAATTAAATCATCAACATATATTGATCACATTTTAACTAACGCTAAAGATATTTGCATTAAAGCAGTATCCAAATCCATAGGATGTAGTGATCACAATATAATAGCCATATCTAGGAAAACCAAAGTTCCAAAGGCTGGGCCTAATATAGTGTATAAGATGTCATACAATACATTTTGTAATGATTCATATGTGGATGATGTAAAGAATATTTGCTGATCTGTGGTGTGTAATGAGGAGCAACCAGACGCTGCACTTGACGCATTTATGAAAATACTTATTCCAGTTACTAATAACCACGCACCCATTAAGAAAATGACTGTAAAAACTGTTAAATCCCCTTGGACTGATGAGGAATTGAAAAATTGTATGGTTGAGAGTAGAGGTCAACCGATTATGATTTTTTGATACCGATACCGATTATTGGATGATCCAAAAAAAGCCGATACCGATTAATCGGCCAAGGGTTTTTTTTTTTTTTTTTTTTTTGGAATGATGACAATTACAACAATACTGAATTAACACTTATTTTAACTTAATATAATACATCAATAAAATCAATGTAGCCTCAAATAAATAATGAAACATGGTCAATTAGGGTTAAATAATGCAAAAACAAAGTGTTGGGGAAAAAAAGTAAAAGTGCAATATGTGCCATGTAGAAAAGCTAACGTTTAAGTTCCTTGCTCAGAACATGAGAACATATGAAAGCTGGTGGTTCCTTTTAACATGAGTCTTCAATATTCCCAGGTAAGAAGTTTTAGGTTGTAGTTATTATAGGAATTAAAGGACTATTTCTCTCTATACGATTTGTATTTCATATACCTTTGACTATTGGATGTTCTTATAGGCACTTTAGTATTGCCAGTGTAACAGTATAGCTTCCGTCCCTCTCCTCGCTCCTACCTGGGCTCAAACCAGGAACACATCGACAACAGCCACCCTCGAAGCAGCGTTACCCATGAAGAGCAAGGGGAACAACTACTCCAAGTCTCAGAACGAGTAACGTTTGAAACGTAAAATTCTGGCAAATTAGTTCGCAACGAGCCAGGCGGCCCAAACTGTTGCCTATACCCTGACTCTGCGTGCAATGAACGCAAGAGAAATGACACAATTTCACCTGGTTAATATTGCCTGCTAACCTGGATTTCTTTTAGCTAAATATGCAGGTTTAAAAATAGATACTTTGTGTATTGATTTTAAGAAGGGCATTGATGTTTATGGTTAGGTACAGTCGTGCAACGATTGTGCTTTTTTCACAGATGCGCTTTTGTTAAATCATCCCCCGTCATCCCCCGTTTGGCGAAGTCGGCTGTCTTTGTTAGGAAGAAATAGTCTTCACAGTTCGCAATGAGCCAGGCGGCCCAAACTGCTGCATATACCCGGACTCTGTTGCAAGAGAAGTGACACATTTTCCCTAGTTAAAAGAAATTCATGTTAGCAGGCAATATTAACTAAATATGCAGGTTTAAAAATGTATACTTGTGTATTGATTAGAAGAAAGGCATTGATGTTTATGGTTGGAGCAACGTGTACCTAAGCGATTATATGCAACGCAGGACAGGCTAGATAAACTAGTAATATCATCAACCATGTGTAGTTAACCTCTCTTGGGTAGGGGGCAGTATTTTCACGGCCGGATGAAAAACGTACCCAAATTAAACGGCCTACTACTCGGGCCCAGGATCTAGAATATGCATATTATTAGTAGATTTTGATAGAAAACACTCTGAAGTTTCTAAAACTGTTTGAATGATGTCTGAGTATAACAGAACTCATATGGCAGGCAAAAACCTGAGAAAAATCCAACCAGGAAGTAGGAAATCTGGTTCTTGTAGTCTTTTCAAGTCATTGCCTATCTAACACAGTGACTTAGTCATTGCAGTTCCTAAGGCTTCCACTAGATGTCAACAGTCTTTAGAACCTAGTTTCAGGCTTTTGCAGTGAACAGAGAGCGAACAAGAAGGCCGGGAAGTTGGTGACTCAGAAAATGACAGTTTTGTGGCGCACGTTCACGTGATGAGTTATCTGTGTTCCAAAACGTTTTTCAAGACATTGGAGTCGTCCGGTTGGAATATTATTGAAGTTTTATGTTAAAAAGGCCCTAAAGATTGTTGATATACAACATTTGACATGGTTCAACGAATGTAAATATAACTTTTTTTAAAACTTTTCGTCGTCAAATTTTGGCCGCGCTTCCTACATTTGGAGTAGCTTACTGAACGTGCAAACAACAAGGAGGTATTTGGACATAACTTATGGACTTTATCAAACAAAACAACATTTATTGTGGACCTGGGAATTCCTGGAAGTGCCTTCTGATGAAGATCATCAAAGGTAAGTGAATATTTATAATGCTATTTATGATTTTAGATGACTCCAAAATGGCGGATATCTGTATTGCCTGGTGTATGTTTCTGAGCGCCGTACTCAGATTATTGCAAAGTGTGCTTTCCCCGTGAAGCTTTTTTGAAATCTGTCACAGCGGTTGCATAAAGGAGATGGTTATCTATAATTCTTTGAATAACAGTTTAATATTTTATCAACGTTTATGATGAGTATTTTTGTAAATTGTTGTGCTGATTCACCGTCAGTATTGGAGGCAAAATATTTTCTGAACATCACGCGCCAATGTAAAATGCTGTTTTTGGATATAAATATGAACTTTATCGAACAAAACATACATGTATTGTCTAACATTGAGTCCTAGGAGTGTCATCTGATGAAGATCGTCAAAGGTTAGTGCTTAATTTTAGCTGAATTTCTGGTATTTGTGACCCCTCTCCTGCTTGGAAAATGGCTGTGTGGTTTTTCTTGTGTTGTACCTGTCCTAACATAATCTAACTTTATGCTTTCGCCATAAAGCATTTTTGAAATCGGACAATGTGGTTACATTAAGGAGAAGTGTACCTTTAAAATGGTGTAAAATAGTTGTTTGTTTGAGAACTTTGAATTATGACATTTTGTTGTTTTGAATTTGGCGCTCTGATTTTTCACTGGCTGTTGAATAGTGTGAACCGTGGGTGGGATGCTAGCGTCCCACCTGCCCAAGAGAGGTTAACTAGTGATTATGATTGATTGATTGTTTTTTATAAGATAAGGTTAATGCTAGCTAGCAACTTACCTTGGCTTCTTACTGCATTCGCGTAACAGGCAGGCTCCTCGTGGAGTGCAATGTAAAGCAAGTGGTTAGAGCGTTGGACTAGTTAACCGTAAGGTTGCAAGATTGAATCCCCGAGCTGACAAGGTAAAAATCTGTCGTTCTGCCCCTGAACAAGGCAGTTAACCCACCGTTCCTAGGCCGTCGTTGAAAATAAGAATGTGTTCTAAACTGACTTGCCTAGTTAAATAAAGGTTACACACACACACACACACACACACACACACACCACACTGACCAAAAATGTATTTTGTTGGCATTTACATATGTCACCATTACCAGTAAAACATAATCAAAACTAGAGGTCGACTGATTAATCGGAATGGCCGATTTAATTAGGGCAGATTTCAAGTTTTCATAACAATCGGAAATCGGTATTTTTGGACACCGATTTGGCCGATTCTTTTTTTTCTTTAACACCTTTATTTAACTAGGCAAGTCAGTTAAGAAGAAATTCTTATTTACAATGACGGCCTACCCCAGCCAAACCCGGACAACGCTGGGCCAATTGTGCACCGCCCTATGGGACTCCCAATCAAGGCCGGATGTGACACAGCCTGGATTCGAACCAGGGACTGTAGTGACACCTCCTGCACTGAGATGCAGTGCCTTAGACCGCTGTGTCCGTGTGTGTGTGTTAACTATTTAACTGTACTAGAATGCTTAAAAGGCCGTTCAAATTTTAAATATCGGTTATCGGTATCGTTTTTTTTTGGCAAGGAAAATATCGGATATCGGTCAAAAATGTCATATCGGTGCATCACTAGTACATACCCCAACCAGAAGCCATGGATTACAGGCAACATCCACACTGAGCTAAAGGCTAGAGCTGCCGCTTTCAAGGAGCGGGACTCTAATCCAGAAGCTTATAAGAAATCCCACTATGCACTCCGATGAACCATCAAACAGGCAAAGCGTCAATACGGGACTAAGATCGAATTGTACTACACCGGCTCTGACGCTCGTCGGATGTGGCAGGGCTTGCAAACCATTCTCTGATAAGAGTCAGTGCACACAAAAATGTGGTTCACAATAACTGGCAGTCAGCACGCGTAAATGTAAACAATGAATATGATGCTGATTTCAGTTAAATGGCCATTAGCAAAATGTAAAGAAAAATGTCTGGTTGAATTGGAGACTTCAGTGAGTTCTGTCGAGTGTGACTTCTTGTGCATAGCTTGCTACAGATTGGTTATATCACATTATCTGGTGTACAAAGATTTACTGGAAGTTACAGGATATGTACTGTTTGGTGTAGCACAGAGAATTTCCAACCAACCTTAACTTGGTGATACTGTCTTTGTTCTCTACATTTTTAAAAGGTAATTGTCCAGTTGCAAGTGGTTTGATTGAATTTAGAAAATGCTTCATTATTAAAATAAAATTTTGCTCCATAAAGTAATCCAACAATGTGTACTCCGCCATCTTGCCAATTTCAAATCTTCTCTTCTTCGGTATAATGGAATTCGCAACAATTATGTGTGCATTCCACCTACTGTAGAGGTGGATAATAATAATCCGAAAAGGAAAAAAATGCAGGGTAAATTTGTATTTCTTTTTTAAATATAAATTCCATACAAACTATCAATAATGAAATGTTCAACTAAATCAGCCTGCTTTTCTGTTTTAATCAGGTTCAGAAGGATCCTGTGATGGAGGGACATATCCTGGCAACAGTAGTCCTTGCAGTGCTTCTGCCGTTAAGTCTTGGAGGCCCAAAAACTTGTCCAGCTTCTTGAACTTGTGCAGTACAATTAATAACTGTGGCTATAAATGCAACAAAATCTACCTTCACAATAAGTTTATCCAGATCACTTGATTGACGTATAACATTTGCAACTTGTTGTGGTGCATCCACCGCCATATCTTCTTCAGAACTGTGGCCTCTTGCCCCTTCAACTCTCATCACCGCCTCCACATAGGAGATTTGCTGTACAGCCCTGATCCTTGACACCTCAACCTCTTTCACCCTAACTGGGCACTCAGGGAATTCAGAAATATGATCCCCACCACAGTTGCAACATTTTACATTCAGACTCTTCAATAACATTTTCCTTCCGTCTGCAAACACTTGACACATGGCCCAACTTTTTACACGTCTTGCACTGAATCAAGGTTTGCACAAACGCTCTTACGGCGTATTCTATACAGTGCATTTGGAAAGTATTCAGACCTCCTGCCTTTTTCCACATTTTGTTACGTTACAGCCTTATTCTAAAATGTATTAAATTGTTTTTTCTCTCAATCTACACACAATACCCAATAATGACAAAGCAAAACAGTTTTTTTTAAATACTGAAATATCACATTTCAATAAGTACTCAGACCCTTTACTCAGTGCTTTGCTGAAGCACCTTTGGCAGCGATTACAGCCTCGAGTCTTCTTGGAATGACGCTACAAGCTTGGCACACCTGTATTTGGGGGGTTTCTCTAATTCTCCTCTGCAGGTCCTCAAGCTCTGTCAGGTTGGATGGGGAGCGTCACTGTACAGCTATTTTCAAGTCTCTCCAGAGATGTTTGATCGGGTTCAAGTCCGGGCTCTGGCTGGGCCACTTCAGGACATTTAGAGACTTGTCCCGAAGCCACTCCTGCGTTGTCTTGGCTGGAGGGGTCATTGTGCTGTTGGAAGACAAACCTTCACCCCAGTCTGAGGTCCTGAGCGCTCTGGAGCAGGTTTTCATCAAGGATCTCGCTGAACTTTGCTCCATTCATCTCTCCCTCAATCCTGACTAGTCTCCCAGTCCCTGCCGCTGAAAAACATCCCCACAGCATGATGCTGCCACCAACGTGCTTCACCTTAGGGATGGTGCCAGGTTTCCTCCAGACTTGACGCTTGGCATTGAGGCCAAAGAGTTCAATCAGACAAGGGAATCTTGTTTCTCTTGGTATGAGAGTCTTTAGGTGCCTTTTGGCAAATCCCAAGCGGGCTGTCATCTGCCTTTTACTGAGGAGTGGCTTCCGTCTGGACACTACCATAAAGATCTGATGGGTGGAGTGCTGAAGAGATGGAGAACCTTCCAGAAGGACAACCATCTCCACAGAAGAACTCCGGAACTCTGTCAGAGTGACCATCAGGTTCTTGGTCATCTCCCTGACCAAGACCCTTCTCCACCGATTGCTCAGTTTGGTCGGGCAGCCAGCTCTAGGAAGGAAACATGGTGGTTCCAAACATCTTCAATTTAAGATGATGGAGGCCACTGTGTTCTTGGGGACCTTCAAAGCTGCAGAAATGTTTTGGTACCCTTCCTCAGATCTGTGCCTTGACTCAATGCTGTCTCCGAGCTCTACGGACAAGTCCTTCAACCTCAGGGCTTGGTTTTTGCTCTGACATGCACGGTCAACTGTGGGACCTTATATAGACAGGTGTATGCCTTTCCAAATCATGTCCAATCAATTGAATTTACCACAGGTGGACTCCAAACAAGTTGTAGAAACATCTCATGGATGATCAATGAAAACAGGATGCACCTGAGCTCAATTTTGAGTCTCATAGCAAAGGGTCTGAATACTTAAGTTTTTTTTATTTTTATGAACAATGCAAAAAATCTAAAAACCTGTTTTCGCTTTGTTATTATGGGGTATTGTGTGTAGACTGACGAGGAATAACATTAATTGAATCAATTTTAGAGTAAGGCTGTAACGTAACAAAAATGTTGAAAAAGTAATGTGCTCTGACTACTTTCTGAATGCACTGTATATCCCAACTTTACATAGGGTGGTAAATAGTCATCAAACATCAATAATACAGATAAACTTTGCTCCTTTTCCCCCATACGGGTCAAGCCACGTACATTAACTACTCCTGGAATTTTCGGTCTAAGATATTGTTTATCAATGTCCAACGGGATGCCAGAGATGACACCTTTTACCGGTACCCTACTCCGAAAATCAAAGCTGTCTACTTCATGCGTCGATAAACCACAATTCACGCTCCTTTTGCTCTTTAGATACACACGATATCAACACCATACCACTCCTTTGTTGCTTTGACCGCATCCACTTTTCCCAACTCCTTTTTAACCATCCTCTTGACTTCAAAAGGGTTTCCAAAATAAACACCTTTATCCAAAAAACGTATTCCAACAAACAACGATTCAGACTCATTTTCCACAACAATCTTTGCCCTTTTTGTTCCATTCTTGGAACTTCACTGTTGTCCATTTTCAACTTCAAAATGACAGTTCTGCTTCCACCATCTCCCTTTCAAATCTTCTCTTATTGATTGAGACAGGTGGGTCCACCCCTAAGTGCAGCATGTCACGATGACACTCACCTGTCTCGATCAATGAGAGAAGATATAAAAAAGACAAAATGGTTGCGTACACATTGTTGGATTACATCCTGGAGCAATAATTATATTTTTTTCTAAATTCAAAATTAACCACCTACAACTGGACATGGATATTTTAGAAGATACATGTTTGTCCAAATCGAGAATGAAGATAGTATCGCCAAGTTAAGGTTGGTCAAAAATTCTCTGAGCTACACCAAACAGTACCTATCCTGTAACTCCCAGTAATGGATACCAAAAAGCTTTGGTTATATCACATTATCTGGTGTAACAATCTGTAGCTAACTAGTTAGTCATTTTTTTCAATCCAACAACATGCAACACTGAAGATAAACATTTAGCTACCTAGCTAACATTCGACAACAAAAATTATTAGGCGGATGTTACAGCTATAGAGATCCTATTCAATTACTAGAGGGCTATTAGTCCAAGGGCCACCCACCAAAAAAAGGCTTCAGAAAAGGAATTCAGTGACCCAGGAAACAAAACTGCAAAGTTTCTACATCATTATGTAGATAATGTTATGAATATGAACCCTGTGGTTCAAAACTTGCAAATTAATTAAATATTATAAATCAAAATGTACAATTTCGTAATCAGAGCGGTTTTGGGAAATTTCCCCTAGAAACATTATGAGGTTGCCATGTTACACCTTGGTTACAATTGTTACACATGTTCCATTGTCCATGTTTGCAGAAAGCAACATATGTACCGGACTGGAGGAATCCCAAAATCGATTTTTCTCAGATGCCAGAACAACACTTTACATAGCTGTCGGGACCTTGAATGTTTTGAGAACTGAGTTAGCTAGCAAACATGGTTCTGTCTTTAGTTTGGCTATCAGGCAAAAGCAATGAGGGCCCTTGTAGGCGAAATACAGCTGCTATGTATTAACTGTCTTATATTAACTGAGAAACCACTGTACATGGTTAAAACATATTTCCTCTTTTCTGGATCAGTAAAGGACCGGTAACATGTGTCGCTTGAGTTTACGCAAGGACGAACACCGAAACTCACAAATAGTTCTGTGTGGCAGAGTGGAACAAAATTAACCAAGTTGAAACATAGCAACATCCGACCGTTGTTAGGGAAATGACCCAAGATTGATGCTAAAAATCTTGACTTTTATACAAAAATGTAATGTGTAACTAAGTTTTGGACCACACAGTGTTCATATTCATAACATTATCTAGGCTACATAATGTTGTTGAAATTTTGCAGTTTTGTTTCCTGGGTCACGGAACAACATTTTTGGTGGGTGGGCCTTGGACTATATGTCATAAACCAGGGGTGTCAAATTAATTCCATGACGGGGCTAGTGTCTGCTGGTTTGTACTTTCAATGAATACCTAGACAACCAGATGAGGAGAGTTATTAACTAATCAGTGACCTTAATTCATCAATCAAGTACAAGGGCGGAGCGAAAACCTGCAGACACTTTGCCCTCTGTGGACTGAGTTTGACACGTGTCATAAACCCTCAAATATCCAGAAAGAGGTGAAAATGATAGCCATATTGGTCATGGAGAAATCCAAACCAGTCTAATTGGAATGAATGGCAGTAGAGCAGGGTTCTCCAACTCTGTTCCTGGAGTGCTACCCTCATGTAGGTTTTCGCTCCAACCCCAGTTGTATCTAACCTGATTCATTTTATCAACCAGCTAATTATTAAAATTAGGTGTTCTAGATTAGGATTGGAGTAAAAAAAAAAAAAACTACAGGACAGTAGCTCTCCAGGATCTTGGAGAACCATGCAGTAGAGGCATAATCACGAATTTACGTATTCAGGAAAATAAAAGGCATGTGATATCAGAAAATGTGTAATAGAATTGTCACCCTAAAATATCATAAACACAGTTTATACAGGTGTTATACAAATTGTCTGTATAAATAGCCTCCTATGTAAACAGACCATACATGTCCAAATGTTTCTTTGAAAGCTGTGAGTGTTATATGATACAATATCAGTACATGTTGCATTTACAACTTGCTTAAGTCCTATTATCAACAGATTTTTTCCCGTTTGTGGCTGTGGATTTGAATTTATTATGGATCCCCATTAGCTGCTGCCTACTCTTCCTGTGGTCCAGCAAAATTAAGGCAGTTACATGATTTTAAAAACATTACAATACATTCATAACAGATTTCACAACACACTAAGTGTGCCCTCAGGCCCCTACTCCACTACCACATATCTACAACACAAAATCCATGTATGTGTGTATGTTATCATGTGTGTGTATGCACCTATGTTTTGGTTTATTCAGTCCCCTGTTCCATAAAGTGTATTTTAGTTTTTTTTGCATAGTTAGAATAAAATTGGACATATTGACAGTTAACTTGTAAAATTGTCTGGCTAGGAAACAAACATGCATTCTTCAAATTCATTATTTTAAACAATATCTTATAACAACATTGGCAAACCAACTCCCTGACCAAAATGGCTGACCTATCCCGTCTTAAGGTTCATGTACATTCTAGTATTCTAATTATATGTTTCCAGCTACCTGGATGAAAAGGCTTGCCTAATCACCGACCGTTTAGCTTCGCTGGCCCATAGTTCTTAATACGTTGTGATAATGTATTGTTAGCTAGCCAAACGTAGACATATTGATAGTTCATTGTTCTCCAACCCTGTTCCTGGAGAACTAACGTTAAACTCCTGTAGGTTTTCAACCCAACCAGTTGTAACTAACCTGATTCAATTGCTCAACCAAATAATTATTAGAATCAGGTGCGTTAAGGTTGCAGCGAAAACCTACAGGAACGTAACTCTCCAGAAACAGGGTTAGAGAGCCCTGGCTCTGGTAGTTGTTTAAGCTAGTGTACTTATGTGCTCGATGGTAAACCCAACCGAGTCAATGGAAGACGATGATACATGCTACACATTGGCCCATGTGTTAGAGCTAATTCGCCACTGAACAACAGGTACTGCTGATCAATGGAAAGTTTGCAAAACTGGGGTAAAGCTCTCTAACCAATAAAGACTACGTTTGGATCTGTCCTTCAGACCAATCAAACCTCGGACTAGATTCCACCAATCAAGGTTTCTACGGGTTCAGTAAGTTGTGAAACTGACGCCATTAGGGATCTACCAAAAATCGCCAGTCGTACGAGGCAGAATTTAGACAAGAGCCAACATGGCGGCCTCAGTGCGGCAGTTTCTTGGCCGCCTCGGTTCTTTTCAGCTGGCCACCAATAAGCGGCTCAGAGAGCGGGGAGGGAAATGGCGCCTATGTTCATCTTCCAAAACAATCGTCTATTGGACAAGAACAGCAATTGAAAATGCGCAAAGTCATAGCCCCAATTCCATAGCGACACAGTATGATTTCACATATAGACATTAACCATGTATATAATCTGATTTTTACTCACTTTGTTTTACGGGTTAGCACAAGTGAAGTTCAGCTCACCGTATTATTTATTTTATTTCAGTAGCAACGGGAAACAAGATGGCTGCCAAGTACTTCTGCTCTAACCGGAAACTGTGCACGTTGGTGCGCTGACGTCAAGAACTTCAAATTCTGAGCCTTGGAGCTTCAAACTACAAAATGCTTCACATAATTATTTTACAAACCCAGGAAGTCAAAGGGTGTGCAATGGTGTGTGAATAATTTAGGGACCTGCTGGATGCTGGCCATAAATATATGGTGCTGTTCCACCCCCTTTCCATTAGAGATTCTCTGCATCAAACACGGAAAGAACAAGTAAAACAGCTTATTCTATCACTTATAGGATAATAACCTACATTTGAAAACCAAATACTCTGTGTTCCCATTCTATCCCAATGTCCATATTTTTCTAATCCTTGTATGGAAAACTACACTGAACAAAAATAAAACGCAACAATTTCAAAGCTTTAACTGAGTTATAGTTCATATAAGGAAATCGGTCAATTGCAATAAATTAATTGGGCCCAAATCTATGGATTTCACATGACTGGGAATACAGATATGATTCTGTTGGTCACAGATATGCATCTGTTGGTCACCTCATGCAGCGCGACAGATCTCATTTACATAGAGTTGATCAAGCTGCTGATTCTGGCCTTGGAACGTTGTCCCACTTCTTTTCAATGGCTGTACAAAGTTGCTGGATATTTGCGGGAACTGGAACATGCTGTCGTACACGTTGATCCAGAGCATCCCAAACATGCCCAATGGGTGAAATGTGTGGTGAGTATGCAGGCCATGGAAGAACTGGGACATTTTCACATTCCAGGGATTGTGTACAGATCCTTGGGACATGGGGCAATGCATTATCATGTGGAAACATGAGGTGATGGCGGTGGATGGATGGCACCACAATGGGCCACAGGATTTCGTCATGGTATCTCTATGTATTCAAATGGCCTTTGATAAAATACCATTGTGTTCATTGTCTTTAGCTTATGCCTGCCCATACCATAACCACACAGCCACCATGGGGCACTCTATTCACAATGTTGACATGAGCAAACCGATTGCCCACACAACACCATACTCGCTGTCTGCCATGTGGAGTTGAAACCGGTTTCATCTGTGAAGAGCACACTTCTCCAGTGTGCCAGTGGCCATCGAAGGTGAGCATTTTACCACTGAAGTTGGTTACATTGCCGAACTGCAGTCAGGTCAAAACCCTTGTGAGGACGACAAACACGCAGATGAGCTTACCTGAGACAGTTTGAGCAAAAATTATTCAGTTGTGCAAACCCAGTTTCATCAGCTGTCCAGGTGGCTGATCTCAGACAATCCAGCAGGTGAAGAAGCCGGATGTGGAGGTCCTGGGCTGCCGTGGTTACACGTGGTCTGTGGTTGTAGGGACGGTTGGATGTTCTGACAAATTCTCTAAAATGATGTTGGAGGCAGTGTATGGTAGAGAAATGAACATTAAATTCTCCAGCAACAGCTCTGGTGGACATTCCTGCAATCAGCATGCTCCCTCAAAACTTGAGATATCTGTGGCATTGTGTTGTGACGAAACTGTACATTTTAGTGACCTTTTGACCCCAGCACACGGTACACCTGTGTAATGATCATGCTGTTTAATCAGCTTATTGATATGCCACACCTGTCAGGTGGATGGATTATCTTGGAAAATGAGAAATGCTCACTAACAAGGATGTAAAGTAATTTGTGTACAAAATGAGAACCTTTTGGTGCGTATGGAACATTTCTAGGATATTTTATTTCAGCTCATGAAACAAGGGACCAACACTTTACATGTTGCGTTTATATTTTTGTTCAGTGTAATATTTCTTTAACCATCTTGTTTGAATCAGAACTCATTTGTGGTCACAAATGTTTTATTCTCAGTTACAATGCAGTATTAAGTGAATAGAAGTTATTCAAAAGAAATCAATTTGTTTTCAACAACATGTCTACACCATTCAAAGCAAATTTTCTGATTACTAATGTCAAATAATTGCTACAAAACCTTTAACCCTTAAAACTAGCCATCAAGATGAACAATTAAAGCAAATAAAAGTGTAGAAACATTTCAAAAGCTAAATTCCAACAGAAATACAATTGAGCTCAGATCAATACAAATATTTTTGCAAATGGTGGTTCTACTGTAAAATCACTTTTTCCTTGCCACAAGCTCCAGGAGAGTGGAGGTGATTTTGTCTAGGCTGGTGGACTGAGGGACACCCATCCTGTACCCCCGCTCCCAGTGTATTGGGGGTGGAGGATTGAATGGATTGTAAAGATCTCCTGGAGGTGGGTAATCATGAGGGTACATCGGCCCCTGACACCCCTCGTGGGGGTATGCCATTGGCTCCTCTGGACGAGCATGAGATTGTGAGTACATCTCAACATGCCCAAAGACCTCTGAAAGAAGGAAGATGACGTAGATGTGGGACTATTATATATATATTTTAAGTCACACAAACAGATAAAGAAAATGACTGTAATGAACTTATGCAATTTTGTTGCGAGAAACATGCATACATAGTTTACCTTCATAATGAGCTCTCCTCTCCATTCTCATGTCGGTGTCTCTGTAAGGGTCCTGTAGGGTCTCTGGAGTGTAGTGCTCCTGTGAGCGTTCCTTTGAGTGTCTGGGAGGATGGCCTTCGTAAGGTCTCTCCTCTTGCACTTTTCTGTAGTTTCTTTCATAGTCGTCTCTGGGATATTCCAGGTGATCCTCGCTCATGTGATTATATTCTTTGGAAATTACTGTTGGATGTAGGCTTTTGTACTACAGTTGAAATGAGGAAAGGACCATCTTACTTACATCAACCAACTTTTTAAAGGTTTCAGAGAAGAGGAAATGTTCGCATTCTCACGTCAGCCTATATCCATTCATTGTCAACTGACATCCGTAAAGCAACTGCGCAACATGCTGTGCAACACAATGAATACCTACCGCAGGCATTACCGCCGTCTTCTCATATTTTTTGTCTTGGAACTCTTTCAGAAGGTTACACAGCTTGTCCTTCAGGAAGTTGGCCTCTTCCACATTCTCAACCTGTATGTTATTCTAGAGGGAAAGCAAGTACATTAAAGAACATGGTAAATAATACAGTTTCTCTTCCCAAAAATCGTCAATGTGCACTAGTCAACTAAAGGCTATGACAGTTGTCTTTGTGCAAAAGGTATGTCATTTGATTGGTGTTACTCTTTTATTAGGATCTTACCAGTACATCCAAAACATTCCCAGTTTCTGGAGTTGCCTCTGCCATCGGTCTGGAGCCTGCTACTCCTTGATAAGCACCCTAAACAATTAGAATAAGGTACTCAATATCACAATAAGACATTACATAGACCATTAACAAACTTTAGCAATTGTCAGTCGCGGAAGTAGCCTAGTGGTTAAGAACGTTGGGCCAGTAACAGAAAGGTTGCTGGTTCAAATCCCGAGCCGACTAGGCAAAATCTGTCGACGTACCCTTGAGCAAGGCACTTAACCCCATTGCTCCTGTAGGTAACTCTGGATAAGAGTGTCTGCTGAATTACTAAAATGTAAAACATTTATAAATGTCAGTTGCGCTTAGAAAGAGGGCTCCCGAGTGTCACAGCGGTCTAAGGCACTGCATCGGTGCTTGAAGCGTCACTACCAACACCCTGGTTCGATTCCAGGCTGTATCACAACTGGCCGTGATTGGGAGTCCCATAGGGCGGCGCACAATTGGCCCAGCGTCGTCCGGGTTTGGCCGGTGTAGACCGTCCTTGTAAAGAAGAATTTGTTCTTAACTGGCTTGTGTTGCTAAATAAAAGTTTAATTAAAAACATTGTCTATATACCTGTGGCTTGGCAAAAGGTTCTGACCTTCTATTGTCATCAGCTTGCCTGGAGGGAAGAAGATTTTGTAAGAATCATTATAGAACAACCTTAACGTAATAGTAGCTAAAACACCTTTCACCTCAGGATGTAATGATGGAGAAGTTTAACACGTGGTGATGTGTACTTATTCACACTTACATGAACTTCAACACATCCGGCTCCTGTTCTGTGGCATCGGAGAACCTGCTCTTTCTCTTCCGTTTCCCGGGGCTCTTGTGGTCATCTGTGGCTCCTTCCAGGAAGCGCCGGAAAGGTTCGGGGATCTCTGTTCTCACTCTGCCTCCCTCTGCTGGCCTCTGAGGAGTCCCCCTCATGCCTGGTGGTCTCATCCCTCGCTTTGTCTCTGGATTCTGCGGACCCCTCCCCTCCTGACGAATGGCCTCGACAAGTTCAAACAAATTCTCCTCGCTGCCTTCACTATCTAAGTCCATTGATTGAGTCCCTTCATCTGAGAACCTCAAGTCTTCGTCAGCAACTCCTTGCCCATCTGGCCCCTTTGGGTAGCCACCGCCGTTTGGATCCCTGTCGAGAGATGGCCTATGAGGGTTGCCTTCTGGATAGGCTGGCCCATGTTGTTCCTCAGGGTACGCCCTGCGTTGCGCCTCCTCAAGGTATCCGCTTCTACAGGGATCCTCGGAGTAAGGGTCTTCATGTACAGATGGTCCGTGGGCTGCCCTTCCATGGTCGTGTTCAAAGCAGAGAGGAGCTTTGTCAGGATAGGCACGTTCAGGAGGAAATTCCTGCGGATAGGCCGGGACATGAGGATAGGTCCTCCCATGTGGTGATTCATCTTCTCGAAAGGCCCACTCCTTAGAAGCTTCAGCAGCATGAAATTTTCTACGGAGAACCTCATCAGAATAGAAC
Organism: Salmo trutta; assembly: GCF_901001165.1. Lineage (NCBI taxonomy): Eukaryota > Metazoa > Chordata > Actinopteri > Salmoniformes > Salmonidae > Salmo > Salmo trutta. Next base: position 29,950,264 of record NC_042990.1, read on the forward strand.
TGTTTGAGAGGATCATTCTCCGGGTAGACACTCCAACGTGGAGGTTCTTCAGGGTATGCGTGGCGATGAGGGATTTCCTCTTGGTGGCCTGGCCTTGTAACGCCCTCCTCCAAGAACTCTCGTCTACGCATGTCCTCCAAATAATCCTGACCATGGATTTGTTCTTCAAGGTAGTGATCCCTTCTACGAAGATCATCCTCCATAAACTCCCGTCTACGAAGGTCATCTTCATAATAGCCTGCTCTACGAAGCTCGTCTTCCTCATAACCACGCAGACTGGGGTCTCCTCCCCTCAGGTAGACCCCTCGAACCGCCCCGGACAATAAGTAAGGATCGTCTTCATGGAAGGGAGGTCTATATAGATCATCTTCAGGACGGCCTCCTCTGTGGTGGTACTCCTCGTCCGGGAAATCCATCCTCCCTGGATGCAGGTGTCCTTCCCGCCTCATGTCTGATGGATGAGAAAGTGTTGGTTTTGGCTGATTCTTGGCCCCTCTTTCTTTCGGGGGAACTGAAAAAGGGAAAATAACATTGTCAACGTTTTCTGTTTGATATTGGACAAGTTGAGAATAAACACTACTAGTTCAATGACTCATGGTTGGCAAATGTTTAGTTTAGATTTTTTTATTTTTGATTTGACTAATAGACGTGTCAAAAAAAATTCTGAAAAGATCTTACCTCTAGAAATGTTCAATTTGCCCACATTTTGTTTTTTCCTCAAAGGCTAAAATAAAAACCAAAGATTAGGATCAGAAGATTTCAAATAGAACACAAATAACACTTGCAAATAAATGAAACAATTACTTGATTCTTTACAAGAGGCACATAGACTGGTATGTAGACCTACAGTGGCAGGTAGCCTAGTTGTTAAGATCGTTGGCCAGTAACCGAAAGGTTGCTGGTTCAAATCACCGAGCTGACTAAGTAAAAACAATCTGTTGATGTTCACTTAACCCTAATTGCTCCTTTAAGTCGCTCTGGATAAGAGCGTCTGCAAAATGACTAAAATATAAATGCAGACTCTTGTCAATAAGCAGGACCTTACCAGGGGGAATCCTATACTCATCATGACTTACCTTTGGACTTCCTTGCCCATTCTGTCTTTCCACGATCTCCGCCTTGGCTCGTAAAGCCTTCCCTGATTGAGCCAGGGCATTGGTACTGTCCCATGTCACCAAGTCTTTCCTTTTCATATCCTAGAAAAAGGAAAGTACATCAAGCATCACTATATTTAAGATCCTGACCATCAAGATCCTTGCTTAGCTTTAATAAAACGTCCAGCAAGAAAGAGGATCATGCATGAGACGCATATCCAGGTTATGACAGTAAATCACCTCCTTACCAGGTAATTCTGTCGATGTCGGCGACCAATTAAATGATTGACCATGTTGGGTAAGGATGCCTCCAGATCGCATAATCTGCAGATGTATCTGGGGCCAGGCTGACGGTCATGGGAGACTGGCTCCACCTCCGCCAGAAGACTCAAACCTGACATGAAGAAATGAGACGTACAGGTCAGAAAGGGACACTTTAAACCGACAACTCTTAACTACTTTTGACCCAGTTCACTTCTACAAGTATATGCTCTTTGGGCACCAACTTGGAAGTTATAATTTTGTGTTGAATTAGACATGGTTTTAAAATACAGTAGTTACCGATGATTGGCTCATCAAGTTTCAGGTATTTGATGTAGTGTTTGATATCCGTGAAATGTGGTAACTCATGATCCCTGGTAGCCCGTCCTGTGAGACCCACAACATCAGAAGTTAGAGATCAATGCCACAATCAATGATATGGTCTTTAGATGATAGTGCTTGAACAGACTACTGCGGTAAAAAATTCAATCTTAGCACTGGAAAAGTCAATAATTCACATACATACAGTGGGGTCAGGAATTATTGACACCCTTGATAAACCCTAGCAAAAATGACTCAAATAAATATACTGATCTATATTGTATGCAACAAAAAGGGAAATTATATTATGCTAAAACAATTGCTCAAATAAAGATTACTTGTTATTAAACAATCATTTTCTTTCAAAAGTAGGGGTCAAAATTGACATCCCTGTTTTCAATACTTTTTCTAAAATGTTTAATGAGTTGGAGAACACATTGGGAGGGATCTTAGACCATTCCTCTATACAGAATCCTTCCAGGTCCTTCATCTGCGTGTATGAACTGCTCTCTCTCCAGTTCAACCAACTGCATTCAAGTGCTTGCTTTCACGAATGGTTAAAATTCATGGATAACCTGGCCATCATCATCCATGTGTGATATACGTTACGGATACATACTGAGATGATGGATTGGTCTGCTGAAGGAAATGGTTTGAGTCCTTCAGACATTACACTCAGACTGCAAGTCACTACCAAGAGACTGGCGTTTTCAAGTGTTTCTTGCGGTGTTCCTTCACCCAAATCAGCCATAGAAATCGCAATGACCTCACAGCGCAGAAATCCCATTTCTGACATCTGCAGCAAAACAAGAAGTAGCTGTGGGTCCAAGGGGAGTGAACTGCAATCCTAATAGAATTGAGTCTCTTCAAAGAGATTGAAGCATGCTTACCAGGGACAGGATTGCGCAATGTTTGTCTAATATCGCAGCCGATTTTATTTTTTGCACACTGACCTGTAAGAATAGCAGGCACAGCTCAACACATCCACTGTTAAGTATTGCGTCTTACGGTTTGTGCAACGTAGAACTCTTGAAGTGTCCATTAAGACATTCGATTGCAGGAAAATAGAAGGCAGTCGAGGAATAGCGATGCAAATCACCATTCATGTGTACGGCCCTCTTGCTGTTAATTCTAGTTCATACAATATATACAGTTTAAGCTTTTTAACATTGTTCACAAATAAAAGGAAAATACTTCTGCGCCAAAGGCCAGCCAAAACAGTTTAAGGTAACATTCAAGTGTGCATACCGATAGCTACAAGAGTGAGCACACTGCAAAGAGTCCCGTTGTTTTTAGCAAGTGTGTGAAGGCTGTGGGACCACATGACTGCAGCCTCAGAAAAGGTGCTTTTTACTCGGAAACAAATCACCCAAAGTGTGGATGTTTTCAGTCCTCAGTGCTCGGGGTGGGAGAATGGGACAACGCATAGAACTCGATTAGCCACTTGCACTAAGCAAGGGACTTTGCTAAATCACATGTCTGGTTAAGGGCTGTGTGATTGCTGGCAGGTCAGTTGTGGGCCAAAGCCTTCACTGCATTCGCACTTAGGAGTTCCCCATATAGAGGCCTTTAAAGAAAGTGATTGAGGGGCTTTCCAATGCCATTGCCAGGTCCTCCTCTTAACAGCATAGACAACAATGTCCTTTGGATGTTTATTTTCCTCCCTTCAGCTAGCATCTTCCAGTACATGGAGAACAAGAGAACCACATACTTACTTAGACTCAAATCCCAGTTCACAGATTTGGATCCAATTGATTGGTGTGAAATTTTATTCCACATACAGACACATTTACTTTAGTCTTAATGGTTTCAGGTGGTAGACTGCAGACATACTATGCTTTAATGACCTGTTGAAATCCACCGGTGAGCAAGGACTTAATCCATTCTTATTTCAGCAAGAGCCAGCTAGATTGGTTTGACAAAACAGCTATTTTTTGCAGTAACCAACAATAAAAGTTCTGTTTCTCTCATACCAATGAGTGGACGTCACAGGAAATGGGAAGAGCATTTTTTACATAAATCAGGTGCAGACAGATATACAGTACTAGTCAAAAGTTGACACACCTACTCATTCTACATTGTAGAAAATAGTGAAGACATCAAAACTATGAAATAACACATATGGAATCATGTAGTAACCAAAAAATGTAAACAAATCAAAATAAATGTTATGAGATTCTTCGAGCTCGCCATCCTTTGATGACAGCTTTGCACACTCTTGGCATTCTCTCAACTCATCACCTGGAATGCTTTTCCAACAATCTTGAAGGAGTTCACACATATGCTGAGCACTTGTTGGCTGCTTTTCCTTCACTCTGCGGTCCAACTCATCCCAAACCATCTCAATTGGTTTGAGGTCGAGTGATTGTGGAGGCCAGGTCATCTGATGCAGCACTCCATCACTCTCCTTCTTGGTCAAATAGCCCTTACACAGTTTAGAGGTGTGTTGGGTCATTATCCTGTTGAAAAACAAATGATAGTCCCACTAAGCGCAAACCACATGGGATGGCGTATCACTTCAGAATGCTGTGGTAGCCATGCTGGTTGAGTGTGCCTTGAATTTGAAATAAATCACAGACAGTGTCACCAGCAAAGCACCCCCACACCATCTCCATGCTTCACAGTGGGAACCACACATGCAGAGATCATCCGTTCACCTACTCTGCATCTCACAAAGACACGGAGGTTGGAACCTAAAAACAGATTTCCACCGGTCTAATGTCCATTGCTTGTGTTTCTTGGCCCAAGCAAGTCTCTTCTTCTTATTGCTGTCCTATAGTAGTGGTTTCTTTGCAGCAATCGACCATGAAGGCCTGATTCACACAGTCTCCTCTGAACAGTTGATGTTGAGATGTGTCTTACTAACCAACCCTACCTTGTCACAACACAACTGATTGGCTCAAACGCATTGAAGGAGGAAATAAATTCCACAAATTACCAAGGCACACCTGTTAATTCTTTGGGCGGCAGCGTAGCCTAGTGGTTAGAGCATTGGACTAGTACCCGAAAGGCTGCAAGATCGAATCCCCGAGCTGACAAGGTACAACATCTGTTGTTCTGCCCCTGAACAAGGCAGTTAACTCACTGTTCCTAGGCCGTCATTGAAAATAAGAATTTGTTCTTAACTAACTGACTTGCCAAGTTAAATAAAGGTAAAATAAAATAAATAAATTGAAATGCATACCAGTTGACTACCAGTTTGAAGCTGGTTGAGTGTGTGCAAAGCTATCATCAATGCAAAGGATGGCTATTTGAAGAATCTCAAATATAAAATATATTTTCATTTGGTAAACTTTTTTGGTTACTACATGATTTCATAGTTGATGTCTTCGCTATTATTTGATCAACCTGCAAAGAGTAGGTGTGTCCAAACGTTCACTGGTACTGTATGTTCACAGAAACTGCTACCATGTGAAGCTATGGTACTGCTCTCTCTCTCTGAAGGTAGAGTCAGTAATGCAAAGCAAACAGCAATATAGGACTGATTTCCCCAACAACTAAAAGCATGGTTAGTGCTATCCGGGATCCTTGGAACATCACTACCCTAGAGCTGGGACGATAAACCCGAAAATGATTGACACCGATCACTTATCGCAAGCATTTTGCTGACATCATTCATTACGATAAGTAGCTTATACAAGATAAATGTAAAGTATGAAAAGAAAGTTTGCTAATGTGTGATTGTTAATGGGACAATTGATGGCTGCAGCCATCAAACTAGTAGTAGTTTATAGGATAATAAAAAAAACTGGTGCACATTAATGTTAAATGTATTGTTCCATTTATATGATCAGATACTCTGAGCACATGGTCTTGCATCACACATCTGATCTGAGGTGCTGCATGGTGCTCATCGTGGCAGCTTCATATCACAGTCTGTTTAATTGAATTTTACTCAACAAAAATGACTATGTACCAACCCTTCCATACAACCTCTCTGCAATGTGCACTAACACTATTGGCACAGAGGGTAGTGAGCCTGTTTGAAACTCAACTTCCTTTACCCCTGCCAGAAGGGGAAGCAACAAGACACTTAGAGGTCCAAGTTCATCGTCGACAATCAGTGAGTGAAGGGAAGATGAAATTACTTACCAGTAGAAACCAGGTGGTCCTCTTTCTGTCAGGAATGAAGGGAGACGCAACCGAAAAAAACAGGTTCAGTTAAGTCAATCAGCAATGGATCAGCGGGTAACTGGTTGGTGTAACCAGCAACCTTGCTATCAGAACTACAGATAAAGATGGGGTTAGGACCCGGAACGGAATCACATGCACACCATACACATATAATAGGAAACCACACCTAAAGCTCGAGGTGCACTGATGGGCCATTTGGGAGTGATACTATACATCCCAATCTTGACTCTGACCTGGACCTTACCTGCCACTCTTAATTTAGTACCTATACTTCCATTGTTTGGGTTTGACACAAACTTAGCAACTGGGTGTCTTCATTTGATTTGAAAGCTTAAAAAAAATATTGAGTACATTATTGGAATTTGTGTTTTGTCAGTTTGCTCTGTCCATCCTCTGATGATCACTAGCTCATTGTAATGCAAACTTGTGGTTTGAAAACTATGAAATATCTCCAAGAGGCATACAACGACTGAAAGCGGAATGTGGTTGCTTCCAACTATAATATCTAGCGTCAGAAAAATTCCAGTGGAAGACACTCAGCATGCTTCAGACGTGAATAAGATCCGTGATACTGTGGTGACAAAGTCCTGTAGGTAAATTAAGGGCAAATCATTGCCCTAATAAATTGTCAAGATATTTCTCTATTATAATACCTCGCTCGATGACGGTTCAATGCAGAGGACTCCGGATAGGGCTTCGGACTGAATTTGTACACTAAACCAGAGCATGCAGATCTGGTGTATATAAAAAAAAATAATGAACAATATTCCAATTGAGACAAGTGAACAGCTTTGTACGGAGTTCACTTGTCTCACTTATCAAGAGCCAACAGTACTTCTTAGAAAAAAATCTTGAAATACTCAAGTTATAAAGGACATTTTTGTTTTCGACATTAATTACGAAGAGACCCAAGCAGGAAGACAAGACATAGGTGTCCCTTCTCGAGATGACCTGCTTTTGATGGCAAAAAGATCCGTCTTTGGAGCAGCAGTGAAGTTGAAGTGGAAAGTCAAGTTGTTCCATTAGAATGAAACATGGGGATTGAAGAACCAAACCTAGCATGAAGGCAAAAGTAGTCTCAACTTTGCATGGGAAAAGTAAAGAGATTCATTTGATCCTTTAAAGACAAGCCTAGACATAGTCCTCTGTAGCTCAATTGGTAGAGCCTGGCGCTTGCAATGCCCGGATAGAGGGTTCGGTTCCTGGGACCACCCATAAGTAAAAAATGTATGCAAGCATGACTACGTTGGATTTTTCCTTCTTCCAAATGACATATTATATTAGACCATTTTCCCTTCTTCCAACTGTCTCTACATTCCAATATTCCCACAAGTTGTCATGACGATTCAAACCCAGCGATATCCATCAGTATTTTACAGCACCTAGACAGGGGACATCTCCAAGCGTCATGAATACGGCACAGGGTAAAAATGAAGGAAATCGGTAAGTTCCAAAGTCAACACCTTTCCAAGAAGAATATGACCACCATTTTGCCTCTAGTGGTTTCTGTTCAACCATGACGCAACATGAAAAAGTATATTGTTGGCACACTCCCATCTTAAGGTTGTTACTGGGAGCAAGAGGAATCAAGAGATAGCAGAATTAAACTGAAACAGTTCCAGTGTGCACATATTTGTTACACATCAAGAGGTTTTAGATACTTCATGGTGATTTGTTCGTCCATTCTTGTTGGCGTGGTGCCATGTTCATCAACAATATTCACTAAAACAAGAGTTTTATGGAAAATACTGTACCATAAATCAGGTGCACCAGAAGGTGGTGGTACACCAAAGGTGAAAGCAAAGATGAACTTTATTTAAGTCCATACCTTGCTGGTTATTTGTACAAGCAGTATGAAGCCATCTGGAAAGAGGAAAAATACCATACGAGAACACAAGTGAACAATAGCTGCTTTTTGGAAGCTCTTGAAGAACATTGGTTCTGGAAAGAAGAGGTTAATAACAGAGGACGTCTATGTGCAATTCCATGGTAAAGGAGTCATGCTGAGACTTATTTTTCAATTGTATACCAAACAAATACCATTGATTTCTATGGTTTGTTAAACTTTGAACTCTATGGATGCACAAGGACTAAACCATTTCCACAGAAAAATTTACAAAAACACATTTACAGGAAGAACAGTGCGGATAACAGAATATAACTGAGGGAGATTTTACCATAACTCGGCAAAAATAATTATCCAGTAATTTGTTTTACTGTGTAAATGTTCAAGCAGTCCGTATGCATAGAGTTGTATGGTTTGTTAAACTTTAAAATCAATGGTTGTGTTGGCATACATTTTTAAAGTGAAAAAATAATCACAAGCCTGTAATTCCATCAACATGGAATTGCCCCATCCAGCACATCCTCCTGCTTGAAATTGAGAATTATTTTTAAACTTACCGTTGTGATTTATTTTGTGAACAGGAATTTTACTCATGATTTGTCTTGACCTTATTACTCTAGTAGCTATAAGATGGTAACAGATCGTTGTGACTTGAGTAGTTAAAATATTTAACTGCAACTTTGCTTTTTACCTTCAGGTGTAGTACTGTAGTCCGGTGGATCTTATACAGGGTCTCGCCCCTTATGGATCTTTTACAGACCTGAAAAATAGAAGATTCTTCATGATGTGGTGGTGGGGAAAAAAAGGCTAGCCTAGTAACATCGTTAGCTTGTTACAAATATCATTTTGTTTAGCTTATTGTGCCTAGGCTACACTCAACGTTACTTACATCACAATCAATGTAGTCCTCGGAATTAGAATCCTCGTATGTCGTTTCTAAACCTTCCATTGTTGCCCCGGAAATTTGAAATGTAGCCACTTACCTAGCTAGCTGAACCGAGCTAAAGATACCCTGTAGCTAATGGATAAAACACTCTGTTGTTAGTAAACGAACGTTAGCTGATGGGTGACTAACCAGCTAATGCTAATTTGGCGAAAACAAGGTTAAGACAACCGTATTTCACACAGTATGAATATAAGATAGTTTTTGCAAACTATGCTAGTTATATTTCGATCAAATAAAAGCGAAAAATGGCTTGCTGGCTTTTAGAAACCCACTTCCTGTTTAATCTGGTTGACCAACATAATTCCCCATGTTGCTGGTCTAAATGCTATACCGCCACCTGCTGGACTGGTGCCCATATCGCTTTACAATGTGACATTGAAAGTACTGCATTTTTAGAGGTCATGTGTCACTGTAAGTACACATGCACATTGTAAAACTACAAGTAATAATCATCCCAAAATAAATAATTATGGATTGATGCAGACAAACATGACAAGTCTTGATAGATTATCCTCTGTTTTGCTGTTTATTTGGTTCTGAGAACTGAACGCGTTACAACAATGTGTTTCAATGAACACTTACAAATCAGTCAAGTAAGTTATAAGGTATGGTTTTGCAAACAGTGGGGCCCTTCAAGTTCTTTAAAGAGCATAGCTGTCATAGGCGGCTGAACAACATTCACTAGAGGTTAAAACCAAGGGGAAGTAAATGATACAGTAAACAAGCACACAACACTGATGTCTCAACTCACTTCCAAAATGGGAAAGGCTTCAACTATTATGGAGACCTTCAACTTCTATAAAGCTGCATCTGCAATGAGACTCAAGGATTTTTTGGAATGACTAGCAGGTCTTGGAGAGCCCATAATGACAATACAAGATAAAACCAATTGGTTTCTAGTATTTACATGCAACTTTGTCTATGTGGTAAAAATAAATAAATTGGTTATCCGCTTCAAGAACAATGTTTACAATGAACAATGCATGTTTCTGTTTTCTCAAAAGCTTTTCTCAAAACAAGTGAAACATATTCAAACCTGTTACTTTTAACAGTAACCTAACATTTCCCAACTATTTAATTTTACAATTAAATCTGGGCAAGAGAACTTCTCTGAACATGCTTCATTATTTTAAGGCCATTGATATAGAACTTAAACAGCAACAATCCCTGCTATTAGTGAAGCACCCAAGAGCAAGATCTAAAACCCATGAGCTGTGTCCGCATAATGGGAATACTTTAGAGCAGTTATAAAAGAACACAAAGATAATCATTTGTAATAAAATACTGCAGCTGATTATAATGATACCATACAGAGGGGATGTATTCATTGGGACTACTTCAGTATACAATTTCTGGTGCTATCTAAATTCACTATACCTGTCGATACAAAAATAATATCACAACAAAATCTTCCTGACCATTTTGGAGAGGTTGGGGTTAGGTAGAGAGGGGAAAACAGAAGAGGAATATCATGGGAAGACTGTCGGTAAAAGCCAAGAGGGAATCACTGTATTGCCATGTATTCAGAGGAAGAACACAATAGGGGAAGAAGAGAGTTCATTATGTATGGGAAACCTGGGTCATGCCTTTCAATAAATAGCAATAGATGTGAAAGCATAGGATATATCAATTCTATATTATATATCAGACGAATGATCTATTGTTGTGAAAAGAATAAGAGGGATTATTGGCAAATAGGAGGGAGGGTTACATGATGACTGGTAAGAGAGACATGGACAGTGTCAATCAGGGAGCAATGATAAACATGACTACATGGGGAAAGATAGGAAAAAGCCTAGGTCAAACAGTAAGTAGCGCAATGGCAAGATGGACATGGTCAATGTTAGGTTGGGAGATGCGTCAATCAAAGGTTACTAAGTGACTCTGATGTCCACTAAGTGAAGTCCAGATGTTATACGATATGGTGAGAGATGTGTCAATCAGAGGGTGGGTGGTCAGTCAGGCGTGAAAAGCACAGGTGAAATGTCAGGCTGTGGGGTCATAAAGTTCGACACCAGATGAGGGCAGGTGCAAATGTCCACTGGTCACACTGGGGAGCAGAGAGAGGTCTGGTAGGTTGCTGAGACGAGTACGCAGCTCCTTCCGTACCTGGGTCACCCGTGCCAGCTTGCGCTTGTACTCCTGAAACAAGAGTAGGTATGAAGAGTGATGTGATATGTTTTGTACAACATACTTCGAGTGGGATACACTGTTCAATTATTAGACATAACCTTTTAGCACAATGGTTAGGGAGAGGGAGGGTTTACAAAGTAACTTGGGCACATCAGAGTAAACTGATGACATTCAATAATTTCGGTTTCATTGTGAAGTCCTATTTACTTTAAGTGGCAAACAGAACATATTAAAGTATAGATTAGTGAGTGAAAACTGTGCTGTGCATTCTTTCTCCATGGTTGTATATTACTAGTTTGTGTTAGGAATTGTTTCTTGAACTGAAAACCATGACCCTACATCAACCTCTCACATCAGGATCACAGCATTGATGGCAAGGGAAATATTTCTGAAAGAACTTTGCTATAGCCATCCTGGCATTAGTTGTGAGCTATGAAATCCTTTCATTACATTTGAAGTGACAGAAACTAGTGTTTGAATCCAGTCATGTATTTACTGCAGAGAAAAACCAAGGTGTTTCTCCTTACTGCCTATTTTTAAGTCAGTATAACTCATCTAACTATTCAAATACATGCAAATTGAGCATTAAATCAGTCAAATGAATAGTACAGTGTGGGATAAATTCAACCTAGGCAAGTCAAGGATGTGCTAAGGCCTATAACAAAGGCCCAGTTTGAAAACAACCCCTTAACTGAAGTGTATGACTCCCCTACACAACTGGGTAAATACTAGGTCAACCCCCTATCCTCAGAGTGGAAGAGTAAAACTACCCTGAACCCAGGGCACAAACAACGACTGTTTACACAGGCAGCGTAATTCTGATATTTTCAATTATTGGTCTTCTGACCAATCAGATCAGCTCTGAAAGAGCTGTGATTGGTCAAAAGACCAATTTGAGGAAAATATCAGAATTCGGCTGCCAGCGTAAACAGCCATGGTAAGTCAGAAAATAGCCATAGCCAATAGTCCTGACACAAAGAGGCATGTGTTTAGAGAAAGGGGGTGGGCAACTCACGTCCTGGGGAGCTGCAGCGTTCAGCTTTTTATTCCAGCCCGAACACCCGATTAAACAAAATTGTCTATTAAGGGTGACCCAGTATTAGTGATTTGGTGTTAGTGCTGGGCAGCTAACAAAAGCCTGCACATACTACAGCCCTCTAGGGCAAGTGGCCGACACCAGGTTTAGTTAGGGGCTTGACAATTCAAATTGAGGAAACCAAAATCATATTTGAAGACCAGTATAAATGGTCAATGAACACAATATACACCTGCTGAACATGCCTTCAGACACTTTTACTACCCCAGTATGAATAAGTGTTAGGTTATAGTACTAACCACACCTAAATGCACTTAAAATAAATTAACAAATATGTGAGCCTGTGTCATAACTTTGTGCATTGAGTAGAACTTTTAAACGGCATTCAATCCCATTTCTCTGGTCTACTTTGTTGAAGCTATGACCTCAATGGCTATTTCCAATGTAAAGTATTTCGGTTTAGAAATACAAAAATATGTAATGTGTATGTGCTAACATAACAGGTGAAGTTGAGTGTTACACTTAAGAGTTTAATTTATTTAATACCATAACTCAAGAAGTCAATCAAAGAGGACTGGAGTCATTCAACCCACCACCACCAATATGCACACAAGTAAAAGCAAATAACAGCACTCAGATTCATTTTTATTCTCTTTTTTTTCCTTTATTACAATAGATTTGTTGAACTGCAGATACATAGACCAGAATACTTGATCTTGCCGACTTCCTGTGGGTAAAGGCTGGACAGTTATGCATTCAGCAATTGCAAAAATACATTTTACCTCCACCGTGTATTAGAAACCAATGGAAATAGATTGTAGTTGTTCTGCAAGTAATGGGGTGAGAGATGTAATCTTCGCTAAAGCATTGTGGGCCTGTACTAATCATGTGGATGACAGCACTGGAAAGTGGAGAGGTATAATGACTTGAATCCTAACTTGAGGTAAACATTAACTCAAACTGTTGTGCAAATCTCCCACTGACATCAATTCAGGATTAGCATGACAGTTCCAGTTAAGCGTGCATCTCTCAAGTTTGGACATGGCCAAATATTTGTTTTGTTTGTCCCATTACAGTTTTACTCCGTAAGGGACAGAACATTATACTTCAGAAGTGTTGCTTGTGGCAAAATGTGAGCAGTCCACATTCGATTCAATTGGAGACATTCAAAGCATACCACCTGAAAGGCTGAGGGGATACAGGACACAAACTGAGGAAAATGCATGCTACAAAAACAGAACATGTGAGAGAGACAGAATGAAGCTGGAGAATGACAAGAGTAGTGAAAAAATAAAGATGATTTACGCACTTCTAGTTTCTGCTCGTTCTGGGCCAGGCCATCCCTCTGGCTGTGTAGAAACAGGGTGAGCGTGCGTGTGAGCTGCCGTCGGTCATCGACCTCTGCCGCCAAACGTCCGCTGTAGTCTGCCAGCAGCATGCAAGCCTCTTCCACCAGCCTGGACAGGCGCTCGCCCTGCTCTTTATCTGAGACAGGGAGGAGAGAACGCCTTCATTTCAGCTGAATGGGTTAATTGCAACAAGTGAGTGTCTCCAACGATGACAAACGATATCAAGCACTGACAGGGTGGTTGTAAAAGGCATTTAGGTAAATCGGGTGAGGACTTAAGAGCCTTTCGAAAACGTCTCCAACCTAACAGCCCTTTGTGGCTAACTGAGGTGGGACTTTGTGCCGTCGGAAAGTATTCAGACCACAACTTTTTCCACATTTTGCTACATTACAGCTTTATTCTAAAATTCATTAAATACTTTAGAATATTAATGGTTTAGAAATTTCAGTGGCCATCCAGGCAAATTTTTGGCTTTTTGAGCCTGACAACGAGCCATCAAGGTTCTGGAAATGTATTACAAATAAAACTATTTTACATAAGTATTCAGACACAGACACTTGCTATGAGACTCAATTTACCTCAGGTGCATCCTGTTTCCATTTTTTTACCTTTATTTAACTAGGCAAGTCAGTTAAGAACAAATTCTTATTTTCAATGACAGCCTAGGAACAGTGGGTTAACGGGGCAGAATGACAGATTTTTTACCTTGTCAGCTAGGGGATTCAATCTTGCAACCTTTCGGTTACTAGTCCAACGCTCTAACCACTAGGCTACCTGCCGCCCCATTGATCATCCTTGAGATGTTTCTACAGCTTGATTGGAGTTAGGGTTGCACATTTTGGGGAATATCCAGAGGTGGAATTAATATTAATACCATTTAAAAATGTAGATATTTTTTGCATTGGATATATTTACCATATATGGAGACAAACATTTTACCTGAAGTGGACAATTGCAAATGATTAAATCCTTCCAATAGAAATAAAAAAAACAATTGTTACAAATTGAACTTTAATTAAATGAGTTGACTCTTCGCATGGCATGATTTCACTGAACAAAAGAGAATTTTGAATAATCCATCACATCTCCCAAAAGTATTTTTAACATCTAAAATGATAGTCTAGAAACTAAAGCTTTGGTTGTCTTCCATGTCTTCTCCCTGGACCTCCTCAATGTCCACCTCTTGAACATCAGACTGAGGCCTCATGTCACTTTCCAACCTTGATGGCTCGTTGTCAGGCTCAAACAGCCAAAAATTTGCCTGGATGGCCACCGATTTTTCAAACCTTGTATTGGTCAGCCTGTTGCGTGCTTTGGTGTGTGTGCACAAAAAAGGACCAGTTGCGCTCTGAGGCGGCTAATGTTGGTGGGATTCGGAAGATGGAGGCAACAGGGGAAAGAGCCTCAGATCCACCAAGTCCCTTCCACCAGGTGGCTGATGAGATATGTTGGCACGACTGCCATATTGCATCTCCATCCCAAAGCCCTTGCTTGGAAGTGTACTTTGCCAGACTGCCAAGAACCTTGCCCTTATCCAGGCCAAGGTGGCGAGACACGGTAGTGATGACACCATAGGCCTTGTTGATCTCCACATCAGACAGGATGCTCTTGCCAGCATACTTGGGGTCCAACACGTACACTGTGGCATGTATGGGCTTCTGGCAGAAGTCTTCACGCTTTTTGATGTATTTCAGAACTGCAGTTTCCTCTGCTTGGACCAACAGCGAAGTGGGCAGGGCAGTACAGATTTCTTCTCTTACATCTGCAAGCAGAGTCTGAGCATCAGACAGGATAAGAAAAAAAAAAAAAATCTCTTCCAATACACATTGCCTGTGAGCAGAGGTGAGTTGCATACAATGCTTGAGCAAGACATTCATCAGTATTTCTCTGACTACGTTCCTCTATTGAGTAAAACAAAACAAAAAATTGATTCCAGGAGGCCCATGAGCTGTTGCTATTGATAGTGTCTGATTCATCATTTTCACCTTGAATAGAAGTAGAGGGACTTTTGTCAGAGGTTGCTTGTTGTGAGCTCTGAGGGAACTTTATGCACTCGGCCAGATGATTCTGCATCTTTGTTGCATTCTCACAGTATTTGCAAATGTACATAGCTTTTCCTCCTACATTAGCTGCAGTGAAACGTCTCCACACATCAGATCGTGCCAGTGGCATTGTCCTGTAAAGATAAGAAAAAAAAGAGTAAAAAGAAACTAAAACAATTCCATGTACAGTTATATAGTTAGGCAGTTAGATTAAACAACTCCTTTGTAAGATGAATGTTTTAAATTAAACATGTATGGAAACAGGTGAATTAACACTCAGTTAGCAGGTTCAAGCAAGCTAAAACCCACATGGTAGCAAAAACTAACTAGCAGAAAAGATTTAAACACTTTGCTGTAGGCTACTATTTACAAGTTAACAAAAAAAAAAATCTTGTCTTAAAATATATTCACCTCACCCAGTATTGTAATCAAAACTTACCAGAAAGCATGTAGTCCTTGGCACAGATAGTGTGAGAATCAGCTGCACATGTGATGGAAGAGTGCACTGTACATGCAGAGGGTTGCCATTCCATTGAATTGGGGATAGTTTAACCAAAATATGCCACAAGAACTAGAATTGCCTTGTGTATCCCACTTTTGATGAATTAAAAGAAAATTCCAAACTTCAAGGAAAACTTCTGGAAATTTACCAGAAAGTTTCCGAACATTTGCAACCCTAATTGGAGTCCACCTGTAGTAAATTCAATTGATTGAACATGATTTGGAAAGGTACACCTTTCTATATAAAAAGGTCCCCCAATTGACAGTGAATATCAGAGAAAAAAACCAAGCCATGAGGTAGAAGGAATTGTCCGTAGAGCGCCGAGACAGGATTGGGCACAGATCTGGGGAAGGGTACCAAAAAATGTCTGCAGCTTTGAAGGTCCCCAAGAACACAGTGGCCTCCATTCTTAAATGGAAGTTTAGAACCACCAAGAATCTTCCTAGAACTGGCCGCCCAGCCAAAATGAGCAATCAGGGGAGAAGGGCCTTGGTCAGGGAGGTGACCAAGAACCAGACGTTCACTGACAGAGGTCCAACCATCTCTGCAGCACTCCACCCATCAGGCATCTTTGGTATAGTGGCCAGACAGAAGCCACTCTTCACTAAAAAAAAGGCAGATGACAGCCCACTTGGATTTTGCCAAAAGGTACCTAAAGGACTCTCAGACCATGAGAAACAAGATTCTCTGGTCTGATAAAACCAAGATTGAACTCTTTGGCCTGAATGCCAAGCATCACATCTGGAAGAAACCTGGCACCATCCCTACGGTGAAGCATGGTGGCAGCATCATGCTATGGGGATGTTTTTCAGGCACTGGGAGACTAGTCAGGATCGAGGGAAAGATGAACGGAGCAAAGTACAGAGAGATCCTTGATGAAAACCTGCTCCAGAGCGCTCAGGACCTCAGACTGGGTCAAAGGTTCACCTTCCAACAGGACAACAACCCTAAGCAAAGAGCAAAGACAATGCAGCAGTGGCTTCGGGACACGTCTCTGAATGTCTAAGTGGCACAGTCAGAGCCCGGACTTGAACCCGATCGAACATCTCTGGAGAGACCTGAAAATAGATGTGCAGCAACGCTCCCCATCCAACCTGAGCTTGAGAGTTTCTACAGAGGAGAATGGGAGAAACTCCCAAAATACAGGTGTGCCAAGCTTATAGCATCATACCCAAGACTGTAATTGCTGCCAAAGGTGCTTCAACAAAGTACTGTGTAAAGGGTCTGAATACTAATGGAAATGTGATATTTATAAAACTACGCAAAAACATCCAAAAACCTGTTTTTGCTTTGTCACGATGAGGTAGTGTGTGTGTAGATTGATGGGGGAAAAAACAATTTAGTCAATTTTAGAATAAGGCTGTAACGTAACAAAATGTGGAAAAAGTCAAGTGGTCTAAATACTTTCCAAATGTACTGTATGTGATTGAGAAACTTGCTAATTGTAGGGCCAACTAATATACAGTTTGTTTAACTGACTAAGTATGGTTTATGTGTAGCATGGTGTCTGTCAAATTTCAGAAGACAGCACTAACACATTCCCCAAAACATCAAAAACTAGGCTATACACAGCTAGGGCACTTGCAGGGGTCAGCACAGCAGTAGTGCAACAGCCAAGCCTTGCTCTGGAGTAGAACCACCCTCCTGACCACCCATGCCAACAGCAGCACTCGGGAGCATTCCGCAGGGCTGACTGTAGCTAGTGCAAGAGTGTGAGATTGAAGTGTATGCCAGGGCCCACCTGTGATCCTGTGTAGTAGTGACGTGTCCAGCACCTCAGCAGGCAGGCAGGAGATCCGCTGGCACAGCGCCGAGTCCCCAGTGGCTGCATTCTCCAGTTCCTGCAGGGCCCGGATTAACTCTGCCGTCTGAGAGTGAGGGGTAGAAAAAGAGGGGAGGGGGAGAGTGAGGAAAAACAGGAGAAGAGAAGGAAGAAATTACAGATGGGACAGAGCCCCACATTGCAGTTAGAAAGCAGGCCAAACATCTAAGAAAACAAGGAACTAACAAAAACTCTTCTTAAAGCCATGCGGATACAAAAAAACATCAAGTGGGACACGAAGAAGTAAATGCAACGACAGAAAGAACCTCAGATGGGTTGAATGAACCTAGCCATTAAAAACAGTCCACACCACCCCCCTGTGAGGTGTTGGGTTGGCCTGTACCTGTGGGGGCTCTGCTGGGGAGCTCTGGGAGGCCAGGTCCTGGTCGTCCAGTTGAATCTCCTCATACGGCCTCTTCTTGGCCTTCTCGCCCACTGTGGAACATGGATACAGGGTGAGCGCTCATGGGAAGATGACAACACACTGATATGAATACTATGTCACATCCTTTGACACTGGCCATGTCTGAATACACATACTTCCGTCCTAGCAGGCCAATTGAGTAAGCAATAAAAAAAAATAAGTTTAACAGAATGCGACATTTTGAAAATCTAGTATAAATTCCTAGATATCACTCATTTCAGCTGATCAATAAGATAGGGATGCGCTGCCGAAATCAACGACTAGCAGGAACAACGCACTCATTCCCAGTATAAGAAATTACATTTATTTTATTTTTATATACTATGTGAATTTTCTAAAATCAAGTGTTTTAAATGCCAGGATGTTCTACTTATTTCATCTCTTCATCTAGTAGAATTTGATGCACACTTATCCACAATGCATTGTAAGAGGTGGGCTGCCCTAGTGCTTGACTACTTGAAGAGAACTAGGGCCTAACAAAAACTAGGCTACTTAATTGGGAAGATGCTAAATAGCAAAGCTTCTGCGGAGGTGTTCAAATGTAGGCCAAGTAGTTCGTTCTCCCTAAATTGATCGAGAATGGCATCATAGGCTACATATTTGAAAAAATAAGTCTAATTTCTGTTCTCACTGAAAAGTGTGTTCTCTTGGCCTTGGTAGGAGCTTTTAAAACGAAATACTAAAGCATCTTGATTTCTGAACGCATCGGCACCGGGGACTCAGGATGTGGCTGCGCTATTGATGTCATGTTAAAATCTGGTGTTTTGATTTGAACATATGGAAAGTTACATTTTTGTAAGCTAGGTTACCCAATTAAATGTATGATCAAGCCTTAGCAGTCATTCTGAAATCGTCCCCTATGATCAGTGCTTTAGTTTATTATGTTGCTCTCAAGCGGTTCGGAATTTGCGATGCACCCAACCGTCCACGTTTTTCCTGTGCAATAGCCTTTTGCTTTGAACAAGTTTTGGTGTGTGTACTAGGCTATTTGATATCATTTGTATGTTACAGCAATTTGGTTTCACTAATAAATGTTGAAATGGAACCAAATTCAGTTTGTCTTTAATCTTTTTTAAACAGGATAGATGGGCTATATGGTCTAATATGGTATAGGTCGGGTAGAGGCAGATTGAGTAGGCCTATAATTCAAATCCTATTCTATTCAGAGTTTAGAGAAATTAACCAGATTGGAAGTGAGCTATTATCAGGCTGGTTAACGCAATGCACGTCTGTAAAAATTTGAAAAAAATCCGCCCCCACTCAGCCCTGCCCCTCATTAAGGATGTGTACTTTGCTCTGTTCATCTTTCCCTCGATCCTGACTAGTCTCCCAGTCCCTGCCGCTGAAAAACATCCCCAAAGCATGCTGCTGCCACCAATATCACACTTTTCTGTAGGGATGGTGCCAGGTTTCCTCCAGACGTGACACTTGGCATTCAGGGCAGAGTTCAATCTTGGTTTCATCAGACCAGAGAATCTTGTTTCTCATGGTCTGCGCGTCCTTTAGGTGCCTTTTGGCAAAATCCAAGCGGGCTGTCATGTGCCTTTTACTGAGGAGATTCTTCCGTCTGGCCACTACCATAAGGGTCTAATAATGGGTGGAGTGCTGCAGAGATGGGAGAACCTTCCACAAGGACAACCATCTCCACAGAGGAACTCTACAGCTCTGTCAAAGTGCCGATCGGGTACTTGGTCACCTCCCCGACCAAGGCCCTTCTCCACTGATTGCTCAGTTTGGCCAGGCGGCGAGCTCTTGGAAGAGTCTTGGTGGTTCCAAACTTTGTCCATTTAAGAATGGAGGCCACTGTGTTCTTGGAGACCTTGAATGCTGCAGAGATTTTTGGTACCCTTCCCCAGATCTGTGACTCGACACAATCCTGTCTTGGAGCGCTACGGACAATTCCGTCAACGTCATGGCTTGGTTTTTGCTCTGACATACACTGTCAACTGTGGGATGTTATATAGACAGGGGTGTGCCTTTCCAAATCATGTCCTATCAATTGAATTTGCCACAGGTGCTCCAATCAAGTCGTAGAAACATCAAGTATCAATGGAAACAGGATGCACCTAAGCTCAATTTCAAGTCTCATAGCAAAGGGTCTGAACATCTAAGGTATCTGTTAAAATGTTAAATTGTGCAAAAAACTGAACCTGTTTCGCTTTGTCATTATGGGGTATTGTGTGTAGACATGAAAATAATATTTAATCCATTTTAGAATAAGGCTGCAATGTAACAAAATGTAGAAAGTGAAGGAGTCTGAATACACTATGTTTTCAGATCAGAGTAGATGGAAGAGGCCAGGAAGACACTTAAGACTATGGACACACCCGAGGTTTCCGTTGGTTAGGAGGGTACTTACGCAGAACGTGAGAGAGCTGGTCCAGCAGGTTATTCTCATACACAGCCCTCTCCTGCCAGATGGACAGAACCCGGCCCAGCTGTTTCTTACATCCATCCTCTCCATCCCTGCACACACACACGTCCAATTACCATCAGAAGGCTCATGCGCCAATCACAACAATAGCTAAAACAGCGGGAGCCAGGTTTGATTATCTCACCTGGACACGTGTTTGAAGGCATCAACGATGACAGGAGCAAAGTCCTGGGTAAACTCGGGTCCTTTCTTCTTGCTGTTCTGGATGACATCATTGGCAAGGTAGAGGAAGGTGAGCTTCCTGGATACCTTGGCTGCAGACAGATCACAGTCAAGTGTGGGAAACAGTCAAAAGCAGAGTGATCTTACACAAAGCAACAGAGGCAAGTGTCAAATGCTCCTGCTGGGTTTCAACTCAGAATACCTTTATCCCTTATTTTACAAGGCAAGTTAACAGAACACATTGTCATTTACAGCAAGGACCAGGGGAATAGTTACAGGGGAGAGGACGACTCAGGCAGACTACACATGACTAACTTAGAACCCAGCTAGGCCTTAACACAACACTGGTTGACTAACAGCAGAACAGTATGAAGCTGCATATTACAGCCAAATCTCCAATGCCCACACATCATAACGCAGTTGACAAACAGGTGTTATATAGCTCTATTGTAGGAGGTGGATCTGCCTTCAGGGTTTCTCCCCGAGTGATCAGCCTAAGTAAACAAAAAGCTGGTCATGCCCGTCCCTGGTGCGAGAGAGCAGCTGGACATGCCCGTCCCTGGTTACTGTCATGAGCCCCCCCCAACACACACGGTCACAAGGGCCCCTAATAAGAGGACATTTTAAGAACTGCACACCACATCCATTTAAACCCTGTTCCATTAATGTTTGTGTCAAGAAAGGAGGTACTACTCGTAGCCTTTGCAATGGCTTACGGCTTTAATAAATAAAGTTAAGGTTACATAAAAATGTAAATCTACCGACACTGTACTGTGAACTTGTGGCATTGAAGGTTTAAGCACAGACTGTACACAGCACAAAAGACTTCGTAGCTGTTCATAAGGACTTGAAGCCAGAGCTAACCCTGTGACATTGTTAGTGAACAAATTCAAAACACCTATGACAAAAGAAACAGTGATGACAAAGAAACCTACAAAAATGAGAGCACAACTAACCACGAGTAGACTACAGGCAGGGCTAAGAGATCAGATGCTATTCCCAGTCCACAGAAAAGAGTGAGCAGCTCCCAAAATATCGAGGCCCAAATGGGATATCAGTGGGCTCTTTTAACCAAAAGAAGAAAAAAACAGACTGCATCAAATACCACTCCTTAGCTCAACTAGCACAAAAGTTCAGATTTGTATTTAGGCAGTAGGCTTTAAAACGAGAGACAGCTACAAGTACCAGTAGGCAATGTCAAACACAATGCTGATTGTCCTCTTCCCCAACACATTTTACATAACATCATCAATTTCACATGGCAAAAGACCAAAATAATTCATTAGCCACCCATAAGCTGAATATGGCAGTCATTGAATACCTGTGGGAACCTGTTGTAATCATTGAGACCTTGTGGCAGTGTAGTGTAAGAAATCCTTAAAACACACAAAAAAGTACCATTAGTGTTTCCGTGTAATTTTATTGTGAACATTCATTGGTAAAGCAGGGAATGTAGGCTAATTTCAGTCAACCTAGTTCACAGATATAGCCCATCACTCATGTGCAGTGATGCGATGCAGAGAAACATTTTTGGAAAACATTTCCTAAGAGGCACTTTGCAATCATTTTGAACAGATGCATGAAGCATATAGGCTATAACCTACCACTTGATGATGACGCCATTCCATTCCACAAGTCATTGGACGAAGGAGTCTTCTGTACAGGGGAGTGTTGTTAATGTCTGAACATCAACGCGCAGCGCCTGCCGTACGGTTTTGGAAGCGTAAGGACCGTATCTTTCATATCATCAGCGAGAAATAACAATTGAACTAAAAGTTAAATTGATACAAACCTTCATAGGGTTAGGGTTCCCACACGGCCATGTCTCCATGTTACAGCGAGTGTTTACGGAAGACCGAGGAACTACATAGCACGCCGATCACCTGTGTGTAACGGCAGTCAGAAACATGCTGCAACTGAAAAATACAGTTGGCTGCAACCGCGATAAAGCTGGTTAAAACAATTATGCATTTGTACAATTATTTTGATGTGATGAAAGCAAAAAAGGGATTTACACTGAATAAACGCAACAATTTCAAAGATTTTACTGAGTTCATACAAGGAAATCGGTCAATTGCAATACATTAAATAGGCTCTAATATATGGATTTCACATGACTGGGACTACAGATATGCATCTGTTGGTCACAGATATCTTACAAAAAAATTATAAAGTAGGGGGCGTGGAACAGAAAACCAGTCAGTATCTGGTGTGACCACCATTTGCCTTATGCAGCGTAACATCTTTGTATAGAGTTGATCAGGCTGTTGATTGTGGCATGTGGAACGTTGTCCCACTCCTCTTCAATAGCTGTGCGAAGTTGCTGGATATTGGCGGGAACTTGAATGCTGTCGCACGTAGCGATCCAGAGCATCCCAAACATGCTCAATGGGTGACATGTCTGGTGAGTATGCAGGCCATGGAAGAAATTACATTCAGCTTCCAGGAATTCTGTACAGATCCTTGCGACATGGGGCCGTGCATTACCATGCTGAAACATAAGGGGGAGGATGATGAATGGTACGACAATGGGCCTCAGGATTTCGTCAAATTGCCATCAATAAAATGCAATTGTTGTCTGTAGCTTAAGCCTGCCCATTCCATAACCCCATCGCCACCACAGGGCAATCTGTTCAATGTTGACATGAGCGAAGCGCCCACCCACACAACACCATCTGCCATGTACAGTTGAAACGGATTCATCCGTGAAAAGAACACTTCTCCAGTGTGCCGGTGGCCATGGTAGGTGAGCATTTGCCCACTGACGCCAGCTACGACGCCAAAGTGCAATCAGGCAACGACCCTGGTGAGGATGACGAGCATGCAGATTATCTTCCCTGAGACGGTTTCTGACAAGATTTCACATGGCAAAACACCAAAACTACCTGCCAAATTCTACAAAACGACATTGGAGTCAGTTTATGGTGGAGAAATTAACATTCAGTTCTGGAAACAGCTTCTGTGGACATTCCTGCAGTCAGCATGCCAATTGCGTGTATTGTATGACAAAACCGCACATTTTAGAGTGGCCCTTTGTCCCAGTACAAAGCGCACCCGTGAAATGATACCATTTAATTAGCGTCTTGATATCCCTGTCAGGTGGATGTATTAACTTGGAAAATGAGAAAGGCTCACTAAGAGTGATTTAAAGAAATGTGTGCAAAGTTAGAGAAATAATCTTATGGATAAGAACATTACTGGGATCTTTCATTTCAGCTCATGAAACCAACACTTCACATTGTGTTTATATTTCTACAGTATGTTTCTAGAACCGTAAAGCAATTGAGAATCAATTCACGTTTAGATGGAGTATTTACAGTGCATTCAAAAAGTATTCAGACACCTTATCTTTTTCCACATTGTTACATTAGACTTCTAAAATGGATTAAATTGTTTCCCCTCAATCCACACACCATAATAACAAAGCAAAAAACAAGTTGACATTTTTCTAATTTATTACAAATAAACTGAAACATCACATTTACATAAGTATTCAGACCCTTTACTCGGTACATTGTTGAAGCACCTTGGCATTGATTACAGCCTCAAGTCTTTGGTTTGACACCTGTATTTGTGGAGTTTCTCCCATTCTTCTCAACAGATCTTCTCAAGCACTGTCAGGTTGGATGGGGAGCATCACTGCACAGCTATTTTCAGGTCTCTCCTGTTGGAAGGTGAAACTTTGCCCTAGTCAGAGGTCCTGAGCAGGTTTTCATCAAGGATCTCTGTACTTCGCTTCGTTCATCTTTGCCTCGATCTTGACTAGTCTCCCAGTCCCTGCCGCTGAAAAACATCCCCACAGTATGATGCTGCCCCGAACATGCGTCACCGTAGGGATGGTGCAAGGTTTGCTACAGACGTGACACTTGGCATTCAGGCCAAAGAGTTCAATCTTGGTTTTATCAGACCAGAACATCTTGCTTCTCATGGTCTGAGAGTCTTTAGGTGTCTTTTGGCAAACGCCAAGCGAGCTGTCATGTGTGTTTTACTGAGGAGTGGCTTCCGTCTGGCCACTACCATAAAGGCCTGATGGGTGGAGTGCTGCAGAGCTGGTTGTCCTTCTGGAAGGTTCTCCCATCTCCACAGAGAAAACTCAAGAGCTCTGTCAGAGTGACGATCGGGTACTTGGTCACCTCCCTGACCAAGGCCCTTCTCCACCGATTGCCCAGTTTGGCCAGGCGGCCAGCTCTAGGAAGAGTCTTGGTGGTTCCAAACTTCTACCATTTAAGACTGATGGCGGCCCATGTGTTCTTGGAGTCCTTCAATGCAGCAGACATTTTTGGTACCCTTCCCCAGATCTGTGACTCGACACAATCCTGTCTTGGATCTCTATGGACAATTCCTTCAACCTCGTGGCTTGGTTTTTGCTCTGACATGCACTGTCAACTGTGGGATGTTATATAGACAGGTGTGTGCCTTTCCAAATCATGTCCAATCAATTTAAATTTGCCACAGGTGGACTCCAAGTCGTGGAAACATCAAGGATGATCAATGGAAACAGGATGCACCTGAGCTCAATTTCGAGTCTCAAAGCAAAAGGTCTGAATACTCATGTAAATAAGGTATCCGTTTTATTTAATACATTTCCTAAAATTTCTAAAAACCTGTTTCAGCTTTGTCATTATGGGGTTGTGTGTAGATTGAGGGGGGGGGGGGGAATGTATTTCATACATTTTAGATTAACATGCTGACCAGACCACATGTTGATTTTGTCCACCCACAGACGCGATAAGGACACGCAGGTTGAAATATCAAAACAAACTCTGAACCAGCTATATTAATTCCGGGACAGGTCGAAAAGCATTAAACATTTATGGTAATCGAACTAGCTAGCTTGCTGTTGCTAGCTAATTTGCCCTGGGATATAAACATTGTGTTATTTTTTCTGAAATGCACATGACCTCCACTCTGACAATTAATCCACATATAAAAGGGTAAACGTTGGTTTCAAGTACTCTCCTCCTTCAGGCTTCTTCGGACTCTATGGCGGTTGGCAACCAACCTTAAGGTGCATTACCACTACCGACTGGTGTGGACCTCAGTTCAACTTTCCATCCCCCACGTGGGTATACACGCCTAAAAAAACAATGAGATGGGAGAGGCGGGACTTGCAGCCCATCAAGCATCACATAGAACCAAGTTCTATTTTAGCGCCTGGCTACGCAGACGCTCGTGAGCAGTGTGGGTGCAATGATTGAATAACGTGTACATTTATTTCATGAGTGGTGTTGTCAGCATGTAAGGCTGTAAAGTAGCAAAATGTAGAAAAGGGAAGAGGTCTGAATACTTTCCGAATGCACTGTAGCTGCTTTAGCTGCCAGAGCCAGTCTACCTCTGAAAATAACATGAGGTCCTTGGACCTTAAGGAGACCAAGATTACTCCTTAAGAACATCTTGGGTTAGCTATAACCCACTTACATGTACATTTTTTAATGGGCGGCAACACTGACCCTAGTTCACCCTGATGTTAAGTAGAACATACTAGGAAATATGACAGTGAAGTGGGGTCCCAATGTGAGGGGTTCTACCTGTAACACGACTACCTGGTTTTAGGACTCAAATGAGTAGCTAGCTAATAGTTACTGCATTGTCATTCACGATCAGAGAAATCACTCCAATGACCCAACTTTGAGATATAAGGAATTCAAAAAGTATTCATACCCCTCGACTTACAGCCCAAATTCAAAATTTATTTTTATTCTCACCCATCAACAAACACATACAAAATAACCCATAATGACAGTTTAAACAAGAATCTGTTAGAAACAAATTGTACTCCTTGGCCTAAATGCAAATCTGTGTAAAGAAGATTATCCTTCCCCGCCGCTCCCCATCTAAATTCAGAGTTTGAGTAAATATGCAAGGAAGACCGTGAGAAAATCTTCGAATCCAGTTGTGCAAAGCTGATTCATACACAAGACGACTCAAAGTTGTAATCACTGCCAAATATGCTTTTACAAAATACGGACTCAGGGGTGTGAATACTTATGGAAATCAGATATTTCTGAATTTCATTTAATACATTTGCTACAATCTATTTGGAATTCAGGCTGTAACAACAAGATGTGGAATAAGTCAAAGGGAATACTTTCTGAAGGCACTGTATTAACTAGATTGCAACTTCATAAAGGACTTGAGGTACCTAGCTAGCCGCTGGCTGGCTTGACTGGGGCCTCGTGCCAGTCTTGTTGTCCAGTCAAGCAATACCTTACAAGGTTGATTGGTAACCGACTAACCAAGCACCCTTCCAGCGAGCTACAACGTTATTGTTAAGTTTGTTAACTAGCTTGTTAGCAAGCCTTTATTTGCACTTCATTAATTAACTACTGTAAGCTAGCTACACAATTGACAAACAAGTTAGGTAGTTAGTAAAGTATCCAACCGCCAGTAGCTGACAGATTTACGTTATTTAGATTAGATAAATTGATGACACGGTTAGTAGACTTATGTGGCCAACGACATTTGGTGTTTGTTTACTTGCAACGGTTAGCCATCTAGCGAGCTAATAAGCTAAGTTGCTAACATTGCTTGTTCAGCTAACAGTAGCTAGCTAAAAAGCTTGAACGCTAGCTAACCTTGGCAATTGTTCGTTAACATGTTAGTTAGCTACACTTGATATGAATGACTACGCGGTCATATCTAAATAGAAGATACATGTTAATATTGATGAACATACTTTACCTATAACTAACTAACATTACCTTTTTTCAATTCGTTGAACCAAACGTTGACGATGGTCTTCGAGTGTTTTCTATGATGGATAAGCCAAAGTGACAGTGTCTGAACACTTTGTTGGGAGTTGCTAAGCTCCGATAGTTTCTTCTCCAACGCTGCCTCTGAAAAAGCTGACATGTCGACGACTTTTGGGGAAAACAGATATTGGATGCTAGCTAGGGCCTACAGCTAGCTAAATTAGCAATCTGGCTAGCACGCGATATGCTTGTGCAAAAGCTGCAGCCCTGCAAGTGTGTTCGGACGGAGGCAGGGTCACTTTGCCCTCTTTATTTACGTGCACGTCTGTTTCTGTATTTAAAAAAGATCCAGCCCTGCCAGTGTGTACGGTCAGAGGCAGGGTCACTTTGTCCGCGTTATTTACGTGCACGTCTGTTTCTGTATTTCCATTGGTTCATTCTAGAATGAAGGCGGGATGTAGCTAGTAAAACATACCACGTTGCATTCTTTTTACATTCTCATGAACTGTGTTAGCAGCCTGGTCTCATGGACTAGACATATCATAGTCATTCATTCAAGATGGCATAGCAGTCAGACGTCCTTTGTCCTCCTCTTGTCGTGTCCCGTGTATATATATATTTACATATTTTCTTCGCATATCTTTTTACATATTTTCTTTCTAAAAACTCAACCTCAAAACACTCTCCTGCAACGTGCCTCACCAATTAAAAAAATTAAAATATTATTTACGTCAAATCTGAAATCCACTGGCTAACGTAACGTTGGAGTTCAGCTAGTCACGGTTAGCGGTCATCAGCTATCCATTAGCTCGAAAAGCTATCTCCAGTTTTGTACAGCGCGACTCAGACCAGAGCATACCGGACCTATTCTCTCTCCATATCCCCAGATTTCTACCGCAGGCTGTGGACATTTACACCTGGATCTTGCAGCTAGCTAGCTGCTACCTGAGTGACTATTGGCAAACATCGGTCCCAGAGCTAACATAAATTATTCTGGAGCTAGCCAGCTGAAGAGTTCCATCAGCCACTCCTGTGCTACAATCACCTATCCGGAGCCATTTTACTGCCGATGCGGAGCCCCATCGGGCCTTCACGACTGGACTACCGACATTATCTGCCCGGGGGAGTTATCCAACTGGCCCCTCCGTCGCGACGTAACCTGAACACCCATCTGCGGCCCGCTAATCATTAGCTGTCTTATCGGCTGCTATCTGAATAGGTCTATCGGACAATTTTCTTGGGCCACTATAACTATAACTATTTTGCCAATTGAACTGGTCCCCCCTAGCACACGGAACCCCACTAATCTACCGACGGAAACGCACCAGGTGGCTAAAAACAGACCTCCCTCCATCTTCTACCAGCTTGCTACCTATGGCTCGGCTAGCTGTCTAATTCTCACTGGACCCTTTGATCACTCGGCTAAGCATGCCTCTCCTTAATGTCAATATGCCTTGTCCATTGCGGTTCTGGTTAGTGTTTATTGGCTTATTTCACTGTAGAGCCTCTAGCCCTGCTCATTATACCTTATCCAACCTTTCAGTTCCTCCACCCACACATGCTATGACATCTTCTGGTTTCAATGATGTTTCCAGAGACAATATCTCTCTCATCATCACTCAATGCCTAGGTTTACCTCCACTGTATTCACATCCTATCATACCTTTGTCTGTACATTATACCTTGAAGCTATTTTATCGCCCCCAGAAACCTGCTCCTTTTACTCTCTATTCCGGACGTCACAGACGACCAATCCTCATAGCTTTTAGCCGAAACCCTTATCCTCCTCCTCCTCTGTTCCTCTGGTGATGTAGAGGTGAATCCAGGCCCTGCAGTGCCTAGCTCCACTCCTATTCCCCAGGCGGTCTCTTTTGATGACTTCTGTAACGGTAATAGCCTTGGTTTCATGCATGTTAACTTTAGAAGCCTCCTCCCTAAGTTTGTTTTATTCACTGCTTTAGCACACTCTGCCAACCCGGATGTCCTAGCCGTGTCTGAATCCTGGCTTAGGAAGTCCACCAAAAACTCTGAAATCTTCATCCCTAACTACAAAATATTCAGACAAGATAGAACGGCCAAAGGGGGCGGTGTTGCAATCTACTGCAGAGATAGCCTGCAGAGTTCTGTCCTACTATCCAGGTCTGTACCCAAACAATTTGAACTTCTACTTTTAAAAATCCATCTCTCTAAAAACAAGTCTCTCACAGTTGCCGCCTGCTATAGACCACCCTCAGCCCCCAGCTGTGCTCTGGACACCATATATGAACTGATTGCCCCTCATCTATCTTCAGAGCTCGTGCTGCTAGGTGACCTAAACTGGGACATGCTTAACACCCCAGCCATCCTACAATCCAAGCTTGATGCCCTCAATCTCACACAAATTATTAATGAACCCACCAGGTACCACCCCAAAGCCGTAAATACGGGCACCCTCATAGATATCATCCTAACCATCCTAACACCTCTGCTGTTTTCAACCAAGATCTCAGCGATCACTGCCTCATTGCCTGCATCCGTAATGGGTCAGCGGTCAAACGACCTCCACTCATCACTGTCAAGCGCTCCCTGAAACATTTCAACGAGCAAGCCTTTCTAATCGTCCTGGCCCGGGTATCCGGATATTGAAAGGATATTGACCTCATCCCGTCAGTAGGGGATGCCTGGTTATTTTTTTTAAATGCCTTTCTCTCCATCTTAAATAAGCATGCCCCATTCAAAAAATTTAGAACCAGGAACAGATATAGCCCTTGGTCCTCTCCAGACCTGACTGCCCTTAACCAACACAAAAACATCCTGTGGCGTTCTGTATTCGCATCGAACAGCCCCCGTGATATGCAACTTTTCAGGGAAGTTAGTTACCAATATACACAGGCAGTTAGAAATGCCAAGGCTAGCTTTTTCAAGCAGAAATTTGCTTCCTGCAACACATTTTTTACATTTTAGTCATTTAGCAGACGCTCTTATCCAGAGCGACTTAGTGAGTGCATACATTTCATACATTTCATTTCATGCATATTTTATTAATTTACTTATTTTGTACTGGCCCCCCGTGGGAATCGAACCCACAACCCTGGCGTTGCACACACCATGCTCTACCAACTGAGCCACACAGAAAAAGTTCTGGGACACTGTAAAGTCCATGGAGAATAAGAACACCTCCTCCCAGCTGCCCACTGCACTGAGGATAGGAAACTCTATCACCACCGATAAACCCACTATAATTGAGAATTTCAATAAGCATTTTTCTACGGTTGGCCATGCTTTCCACCTGGCTACCCCTACCACAGTCAACAGCACTGCACCCCCCACGGCTACTCGCCCAAGCCAACCCCATTTCTCCTTCTCCCAAATCCATTCAGCTGATGTTCTGAAAGAGCTGCATAA
Source organism: Salmo trutta (assembly GCF_901001165.1). Taxonomy (NCBI): domain Eukaryota; kingdom Metazoa; phylum Chordata; class Actinopteri; order Salmoniformes; family Salmonidae; genus Salmo; species Salmo trutta. The sequence goes on from NC_042990.1 coordinate 29,980,846, forward strand.
TCTGGACCCCTACAAATCAGTCGGGCTAGACAATCTGGACCCTTTCTTTCTAAAATGATCTGCCGAAATTGTTGCAACCCCTATTACTAGCCTGTTCAACCTCTCTTTCGTGTCGTCTGAGATTCCCAAAGATTGGAAAGCAGCTGCTGTCAACCCCCTCTTCAAAGGAGGGGACACTCTTGACCCAAACTGCTGTAGACCTATATCTATCCTACCCTGCCTTTCTAAGGTCTTCGAAACCCAAGTCAACAAACAGATTACCGACCATTTTGAATCCCACCGTACCTTCTCCTCTATGCAATCTGGTTTCAAAGCTGGTCATGGGTGCACCTCAGCCACGCTTAAGGTCCTAAACGATATCGTAACCGCCATCGATAAGAAACAATACTGTGCTGCCGTATTCATTGACCTGGCCAAAGCCTTCGACTCTGTCAATCACCACATCCTCATCGGCAGACTCAATAGCCTTGGTTTCTCAAATGATTGCCTCGACTGGTCCACCAACTACTTCTCCGACAGAGTTCAGTGTGTCAAATCGGAGGGCCTGTTGTCCGGACCTCTGGCAGTGTCTATGGGGGTGCCACAGGGTTCAATTATTGGGCCAACTCTTTTCTCTGTATACATCAATGATGTCGCTCTTGCTGCTGGTGAGTCTCTGATCCACCTCTACGCAGACGACACCATTCTGTATACTTCTGGCCCTTCTTTGGACACTGTGTTAACTACCCTCCAGACGAGCTTCAATGCCATACAACTCTCCTTCCAGGGCCTCCAACTGCTCTTAAATACAAGTAAAACTAAATGCATGCTCTTCAACCGATCGCTGCTTGCACATGCCCGCCTGTCCAGCATCACTACTCTGGACAGTTCTGACTTAGAATATGTGGACAACTACAAATACCTAGGTGTCTGGTTAGACTGTAAACTCTCCTTCCAGACTCACATCAAACATCTCCAATCCAAAGTTAAATCTAGAATTGGCTTCCTATTTCGCAACAAAGCATCCTTCACTCATGCTGCCAAACATACCCTCATAAAACTGACCATCCTACCGATCCTCGACTTCGGCAATGTCATTTACGAAATAGCCTCCAATACCCTACTCAACAAACTGGATGCAGTCTATCACAGTGCCATCCGTTTTGTCACCAAAGCCCCATATACTACCCACCACTGCGACCTGTACGCTCTCGTTGGCTGGCCCTCGCTTCATACTCGTCGCCAAACCCACTGGCTCCAGGTCATCTACAAGACCCTGCTTGGTAAAGTCAGTATTTTTCTACTGTATTATTGGTATTTTGGTATTTTTCTACTGTATTATTGACTGTATGTTTGTTTTACTCCATGTGTAACTCTGTGTTGTTGTATGTTGTCGAACTGCTTTGCTTTATCTTGGCCAGGTCGCAATTGTAAATGAGAACTTGTTCTCAACTTGCCTACCTGGTTAAATAAAGGTGAAATAAAATAAAATTAAAATAAAAAAATTAAATAGTAAACGTAATTCCGGGATACCAATTAGTGTAAAATGTTATGTTTGGTATGGTTACAAAAGACAGAAACGTACTTTTAACCCGTCTGTCTGTATATTTCAAGATATGGCATATGGGTGTGTAGTGAAAACTACATCCCCAACTTGGAAATCAATCAATCTGCCATCGTTAATACAATGGAAATATCTAATGATTTATTATTTAAATATTAAAAATGTGTGGGCTACAGAGAGAAACAAAATGGTGCAGTTTCAGGCCATGTGGCAGAAAGTGATGCGGGCATTGGAGATGGGTGTGTGTGCTAGTGGGTCAAGGCAGGTGTGATATAGTTGATGTTTGAATGATGTTGTCGTTTGTATGTGTATGTTTTGTATATTTTATAAAACATAAAATAAAAAATATAAAAAGACAGAAGGTTACTTAAAGGTGCCATATGCTCTGTGTAGTTGTTTTTGTCACACTGCTTTGGTTTATCTTGGCCAGGTCGCAGTTGTAAATGAGAACTTGTTCTCAACTGGCTTACCTGGTTAAATAAAGGTGAAATAAAAAATGCAGAAATCGCTCTGCCATTTCCTGGTTGCAAACGTTTATGTGACAAATCAAGCAATGTATAGTGTAGAGAATCAATGTACGATCTACATCTGAAATATATTTCCAGTAACCAAAAAATGTTTTATTTTCAGCTGTTTGAAGCTGGTGTACAAAACCAAAAGTAAAAGACGCAAAAACTAAACTGAAGAACGGGAAGCATAGAAATAGCGCACATAGAACAGATCTACCTCTTCTTAGACTTACTTTCAATGAGAATGACAGCTCTATAACTCACATTTCTATGTGAATTTGGTCGGGTCACCCAAAAAGTTATATGTTGCAGCTTTAAGGCAAAAACGAAAGTAGGGTGGTTGGTGCATATTCGAATCTCATCACGGACAACATTAACATTTTAGCTATTTAGCAACTTTGCAACTACTTACAAATGTTTTTCTACTTTGCAACTACTTAACACGTAAGCTAACCCTTCCTATGTGTGAGTGGATGTAGTAGCGGTACTCCTTCTTCTTGTGATTGATCACCAGGGGGTCGGCGGAAGGTCCCAGAACAGACTAGTCACAGAGAGAGGCACAGGCTGAACACCAGGAACCCAGCACACTTGTGATGGTCCTGAACCAGGAAGAGGTCAAAGTTTATGGTAAAGGTCAGTCTGAGGGAGAATGACTAACGAAATGGCTAGGAGTTAATGGTATGAGATTTATACACTCTTACAAAAGGAAAACTAAACATGGTCAGTGTTCAATTTTCAATCAGTATTCAAAAGAGAGAAATAGAAGAATGTAGGACGTTCTCATGGCTATTATCCTGACAAGAGAGAGACACTCAATTTCAGATTAGTAGCAAAGAACCTTTCCAGATATTTTCATGCAGGTATTCAAGAACAAACACTGTAACAAATCGTATCATATTATCATTAACCAGCAAAGCAGCTGTAATGCAACATCTGAAAAAAAAAAATAAGAAATAAGCAGTGAAATAGAAATTAGAGGAGTAAACGATAGATCTCTTAGTGAATGGATAACTTGGGCTGTTTTTGATCTTGTCTGTGAGTGCTTGCTCAGTGGTGTTGTACTGATGGTCCCAAGTGCCAAAAATCCCGATAGTCATCGTGCTAACAGTCAAAATGGAGAGGGTCACAAGTACCTAGATGCTGCACTATACTCACACTTGTTATTATGCATGTATTTCTTAGTCAAAAATACATTATGTACCCAATACTGTAACCAAATCTTAACCTTCTGCCTCCTACAATGGAAGATGGAAGCAAGTACATTGACAACAATAGGTTGTAACGGTAATCAAGTCATTTGTGTTGTCTGATAACATTCCAGAGCCCCAGGTGTTCTATTCTTAACCTGAGCTCCCCTAAAACAGAAAGGGCTCATAGCTGGTATGTCTCACAACGTTCTCTATTCACAATGATTGTCGGTAGTTGCAGTTTTGCTAAATCTGTCCTCAGAGAGTTCAATTGAATATGGTAGTGTAGGGAAGGAGAGTGTGAGCAGTTCAATAGCAAGGGACTATTATAGGGGACTGTTATAGGAAGTACATAGGAATCATTTCTCAATGGGGCTGCTGCTTCATGTTGACTTTTGAGTGTTTTCGCTGCCCCTGTGTAGTGAGACAGCATTACCACCATAGACATTAAGGGTTACCACTGTCAAGTGAACACAACAGAGGCAACAGAACCAAAACCTGAAGGGAGATAACAATGTATGCATGTTGTATGTAGTTTGCTATCATTAGCCACAAAACATTGATCTTGACGACAGATAACAGAAGATGACTCCATTTGACCTACTCGGACAACAACACCTTCCCTTGTGGATATGTAAGACATTTAAGCGTATTAACCCCCACCTGCCCTGAATGATTAGCAAGATGGCGCCGGTAGAGATGGTAGCTTCACTTCTAGTCCTTAGGAAACTGTGCAGTATTTAGTTTTTTTATATATTATTTCTTACATTGTTAGCCCAGAAAACCTTAAGTGTTACTACATACAGCCGGGAAGAACTATTGGATATCAGAGAAACGTCAACTTACCAGCACAACCAGGAATATGACTTTCCCAAAGCGGATCCTTTGTCCTCCCAGGGCATTTGAACTGATTCCAGAGGCTGACCCAAAACAACGCCGCCGGAGGAGAGGGTGCCGAGCGGTCTTCTAATGAGGCTTCGGATGCGCGCACACCACCCACCGCTTCCGAGTATATTACTCACTAATGTCCAGTCCCTGGTTAACAAAGTCGACGAAATCAGGGCAAGAGTTGCTTTCCAAAGAGATATCCGGGATTGTAACATACTTTGTTTCACGGAGACATGGCTAGCTGGGGACATGCCTTCGGAGTCCGTACAGCCAACGGGATTTTCAGTGCATCGCGCCCACAAGAATAAACATCTCTCCGGTAAGAAGAAGAAGGGGGTGTATGTTTTATGATTAACGACTCATGGTGTAATTGTAACAACATACAATAACTCAAGTCCTTTTGTTCACCTGACCTAGAATTCCTCACAATCAAATGCCGACCGTATTATCTCCCAAGAGAACTCTCCTCGGTTATCGTTACAGGCGTGTATATCCCCCCGCAAGCGGATACCAAGACGGCCATCAAGGAATTTCACTGGACTTTATGCAAACTGGAAACCATATATCCTGAGGCTGCGTTTATTGTAGCTGGGGATTTTGACAAAGCTAATTTGAGAACAAGGCTACCTAAATTCTTTCAGCATATCGATTGCAGTACACAAGCAAGAAACACGCTCGACCATTGCTACTCTAACTTCCGCGATGCATACAAGGCCCTCCCCCGTCCTCCTTTCGGCAAACCCGACCATGACTCCATCTTGTTTCTCCCCTCCTATAGGCAGAACCTAAAACAGGAAGCGCCCGTGCTTAGGTCTATCCAATGTTGGTCTGACCAATCGGATTCCAAACCTCAGACAATAACATTGACGTACAGTATACGCTGACTCTGTGAGCGAGTTTATAAGGAAGTAAATAGGAGATGTTGTACCCACTGTGACTATTAAAACTTTCCCTAACCAGAAACCGTGGATTGACGGCAGCATTCACGCAAAACTGAAAGCACATACCACCGCATTTAATTATGGCAAGGTGACTGGAAACATGGCCGAAAACAAACAGTGTAGTTATTCCCTCTGTAAGGCAATCAAACAAGCAAAGCGTCTGTATAGAGACAAAGTCGAGTCGCAATTCAATGGCTCAAACATGAGATGTATGTGGTAGGGTCTACAGAGAATCATGGATTACAAAAAGAAAACCAGCCCAGCCCCGTCGCGGACATCGACGTCTTGCTTCCAGACAAATTAAACAACTTCTTTAGGCGCTTTGAGGACAATACAGTGCCACCGACACGGTCCACTACCAAAGACTGTGGGCTCTCCTTCTCCATGACCAACGTGAGTAAAACAGTTAAACGTGTCAACCCTTGCTGCCATCCCAGACGGCATCCCTAGCCGCGTCCTCAGAGCATGTGCAGACCAGCTGGCTGGTGTGTTTACGGACATATTCAATCAATCCCTATCCCAGTCTGCTGTCCCCACATGCTTCAAGATGGCCACCATTGTTCCTGTTCCCAAGAAAGCTAAGGTAACTGAACTAAATGACTATCGCCCCGTAGCAGTCACTTCTGTCATCATGAAGTGCTTTGAGAGACTAGTCAAGGATCATATCACCTCCCCCTGCCTGTCACACTAGACCCACTCCAATTTGCTTACCGCCCCAATAGGTCCACGGACGATGCAATCGCCATCACACTGCACACTGCCCTATCCCATCTGGACAAGAGGAATACCGATGTATGCTGTTCATTGACTACAGCTCAGCATTCAACACCATAGTACCCTCCAAACTCATCATTAAGTTTGAGACCCTGGGTCTCGACGCCGCCCTGTGCAACTGTGTCCTGGACTTCCTGACAGGCTGACCCCAGGCGAAGGTAGGCAACAACACCTCCGCTACGCTGATCCACAACACTGGGGCCCCACAAGGGTGCGTTCTCAGCCCCCTCCTGTACTCCCTGTTCTCCACGACTGCGTGGCAATGCACGTCTCCAACTCAATCATCAAGTTTGCAGACGACACAACAGTGGTAGGACTGATTACCAACAACGACGAGACAGCCTACAGGGAGGAGGTGAGGGCTCTGGCGGAGTGGTGCCAGGAAAATACTGAAATATGTGAGTCACACCAGAGAGGATGAGGCGAATCGAGAAGGATAACGACTGAGCTACAGTATAATAAGAAAGGGTTATAACTGGGCCCAAAATCTGCCTTCTCCAGTAGGTGGCGTTTTTCCTTTGGCACATGACATGGAGTCATGGATTAGCTAAAGGGAGGATCGTTACTAGTTACCACAGCCACAAAGTCAGAAGGCCCGCCTACTTGACCAATCAGATGAGGGAGTGTGATGACGCTTGCATGGGCAGATGTTACTTTGTAACTATAACATTGATAAGATTTCTGCTAAATGATCTGCTTTTCATAGACAAGTATTCTTAGCATGGTCGTTAAGATATAAACATAATTTTTCCCCGCATAGGTATTTCCTTTGGAACAATAAGGACGTTTTGTATAGAAACAAGTCTTTATTTTTTAAGAACTAATTCAATAATCATATCCTACTGGTGAGTCAACTTTTTAATGCAGAAGGATTGTTAGAATATTGAGGAATTTTTATCTCGTTACAATATCCCTGTAACACCTAGAGAGCTCGCCATAGTCTTTGATGCTATTCCATCTGGAACTCTCATGTTATTTAGAGGTGTAGCCAGACATCACCTTCTTGACCTACCCTCACTTTATCCAGTTGACTCTCCAATAGGGAAAATATGTTTCTCCTTGCTCCCTCAGAACAATAGGTCTATACGTGCTTTATTTCAAAGGGATATTGTATGCATTCCTTATGTCACAAGTTACTGGAATACATTGATCACTAATATCTGTTGGAAAAAAGTCTGGTTATTACCACGCAAATACTTGCTTGTTAACAAGGTCAAAGAGGTCTCTTTCAGAATGATCCATAAGTATTACCCTGCCAATCATTACCTGAAGAAACTTAAAAAAAGACATTAACATTGATTGTACTTTTTGTGTTGAGCATCCAGAAACAGTTTCACATTTATTTTGGCATTGTCTACATGTAAAACAATTATGGAAAGATATTCACAGTTTTATAATTGTTAATATTTTTGATGACTTTTGTTTTTTATGGGAGAATGTGCTGCTCGTTTTCCTTAACCATAATGAAGATAAAGAAAAACAATTTTACCTTATAAATCGAATCGTGCTAATGGCAAAATTTCGTATTCATAAATGTAAATTCACTAATAAAAAACCACACTTCTGTGTTTTCTAGAAGTAATTCGAGCAGTACATTAAGACCATTATACATTCTTCTAATAAGAAAGCTGTTAAAAAAAATCAATATGTGTGCATCTTTTAAGGTCTTTGTATAATGTGTAATTTGTCGTACCCCCTAGCATATGTTAACATTGTCTGTTTGTATACTTCTTATATGTATACTGATTTCTCTATAATAAAAAAAAATTGAAGAAAAAAAAAGATCAGAGGCATGCATTTATTTTATCTAATAATCCATCAATGTTTTGGTTATTTATTAGCTATAATAAAACCAACCATTCTAAATGCAAAGTGGTAGTCTTACTCAAACTCAGCTTACAAGCTTATGATGTTTGCCCATCTGAAACAATTCATAACCGTTCGTACATATGTCATGAGGAAATATTTTGACGTTTTTGTTTGTTTTGGCCTTCAGCAAGGAGTTTTTCGGCTGATCTGTTCATGCACACGAGTTTGGGAAACTGTTCTAGACACCCATAGCTATTTACAGTGTAAGGGGAAAATCCCCACCATAACCCCACTTACTTACATACTAGTTTTATGTATTTCACCCCTCCTCTTCGGAGGGCCAAAGTAACTTTGTTTGACATTTGTTTGTTTTTTACAAATATTTAGTTACATATACATTATTCATAAACTTCACATACATGGTACTTTTATACACAGTATTACATGAAAGGAATATAGTTTTACAACTAAAATGGTACTCACATACTCCTGCAATAAGTTCCATGGGACCTTTAGTGACCACAGAGTTAGGACACCCCTTTAAAGTCCCATCTTTTGACATTTTTATTGAGAAACATTTCATTGTTAGCTAGTAATTCATCATAATTAAAATGAAATTAATGTTGTAAACGTGTATGATATAAATTACAGTGATCTGTCTTTGAATTTACTTCCTTGTTCATTTCAGCAGCATATTTCTCTTTGGCTTTTGTTTATCTGTCTTTCCCCTGGTGGCATTCATAAAGTATGTCTTTGTGCCTAAAACTTGAAAACAGAACACCATTGAATTACACCCTAACCAAATAAAATATGTGTTTATGAGTTGTGAGTCCCCCTGCCATCTCTGCCTAGCATGTGCACAATACTAAAATGTAAAGAATTATATTTGTTGCAGGAACATGTAATATCCAATGCTTATTTGTATGACTTATTCAAAATTGTCCATGAATATAATACAATTTCTAGTAGAAAAGTATGCATATCAGATTTGAAATATGTGACCACATTGTAAAGATTGATAAGAAGTGGAATAGTAAAATGAGTGTGGGGAATAACAGTAGTGTTGTTGCTGACAAGCACACCAATTACCCTATATTTTAGCCCATTGTTAAGAATGAGAATTCTTCCACTGATTAGACTAAATAAATAAAATAAATAATATCAAATTGATTTGTAAAGCCCTTTTTACATCAGCCGATGTCACAAATTTCTGTACAGAAACCCAGCCTAAAACCTCAAACAGCAAGCAATGCAGATGTAGAAGCACAGTGGCTAGGAAAAACTCCCTAGAAAAGGCAGGAACCTAGAAAGAAACCTAGAGAGGAACCAGGCTATGAGGGGTGGCCAGTCCTCTTCTGGCTGTGCCGGGTGGAGATTATAACAGTACATGGCCAAGATGTTCAAACGTTCATAGATGACCAACAGGGTCAGATAATAATAATCACAGTGGTTGTAGAGGGTGCAACAGGTCAGCACCTCAGGAGTAAATGTCAGTTGGCTTTTCATAGCGATCATTCAGAGTTGAAAACAGCAGGTCCGGGACAAAGTAGCACCTCTGGTGAACAGGTCAGGGTTCCATAGCCGCAGGCAGAACAGTTGAAACTGGAGCAGCAGCACGACCAGGTGGACTGGGGACAGCAAGGAGTCATCAGGCCAGGTAGTCCTGAGGCATGGTCCTAGGGCTCAGGTCCTCCGAGAGAAGAGAAAGAGAGAGAGAGAGAATTAGATGAAGCATACTTAAATTCACACAGGACACCGGATAAGACAGGAGAAATTCTCCAGATATAACAGACTGACCCTAGCCCCCCGACACAAACTATTGCAGCATAATTACTGGAGGTTGAGACAGGAGGGGTCAAGAGACAATGTGGCCCCATCCAACTCTACCCCCGGACAGAGCCAACCAGGCAGGATATAACCCCATCCACTTTTACAAAGCACAGACCCACACCACTAGAGGGATATCTTCAACCACCAACTTACTACCCTGAGACAAGGCCGAGTATAGCCCACGAAGATCTCCCCCATGGCACGAACCCGAGGGGGGTGCCAACCCAGACAGGAAGATCATGTCAGAGACTCAACCCACTCAAGTGACGCACCCCTCCTAGGGACGGCATGGAAGAGCACCAGAAAGTCAGTGACTCAGCCCCCGTAATAGGGTTAGAGGCAGAGAATCCTAGTGGAGAGAGGGGAACCGGCCAGGCAGAGACAGCAAGGGTGGTTAGTCGCTCCAGTGCCTTTCCGTTCACCTTCACACCCCTGGGCCAGACTACACTCAATCATAGGACCTACTGAAGAGATGAGTCTTCAATAAAGATTTAAATGTTGAGACAGTGTCTGAGTCTCTGACATGGGTAGGCAGACCATTTCATAAAAATGGAGCTCTATAGGAGAAAGCCCTGCCTCCAGCTGTTTGCTTAGAAATTCTAGGGACAATAAGGAGGCCTGCGTCTTGTGACCGTAGTGTATGTGTAGGTATGTACGGCAGGACCAAATCGGAAACCTACAAAGGGCTTGCTCCTTTGTAGGTTAGCAGTAAAACATTGATATCAGCCCTAGCCTTAACAGGAAGCCAGTGTAGAGGCTAGCACTGGAGTAATATGATCACATTGTTTGGTTCTAGTCAAGATTCTAGCAGCCGTGTTTAGCACTAACTGAAATGTATTTAGTGCTTTATCTGGGTAGTCTAATCTAGAAGTAACAAAAGCATGGATACATTTTTCTGTATCATTTTTGGACAAAAAGTTTCAGATTTTTGCAATGTTACGTAGATGAAAAAAAGCTGTCCTTGAAACAGTCTTGATATGTTCGTCAAAAGAGAGATCAGGGTCCAGCGTAACGCCGAGGTCCTTTACAGTTTTATTTGAGATGACAGTACAACCATCAAGATTAATTGTCAGATCCAACAGAAGATCTCTTGGTTTCTTGGGACCTAGAACTAGCATTTCTGTTTTGTCCGAGTATAAAAGTAAAAAAAACTTCCTTATGTCTGAAACACAGGCTTCCAGGGAGGCAAATTTTGGGGCTTCACCATGTTTCATCGAAATGTACAGCTGCGTATTGTCCGCATAGCAGTGAAAGTTAACATTATGTTTCCGAATGACATCACCAAGATGTAAAATATATAGTGAGAACAATAAAGGTCCTAAAACGGAGCCTTGAGAAACACCGAAATGTACAGTTGATTTGTCAGAAAGCAGCACTTAGGTCTAGGAGCACGAGAACAGATGCAGTGCCTTGGTCTGACACCATTAAAAGGTAATTTACCACCTTCACAAGTGCAGTCTCAGTGCTATGATGGGGTCTAAAACCAGACTGATGCGTTTCGTATACATAGTTAGTCTTCAGGAAGGCAGTGAGTTGCTGCGCAACAGCTTTTTCTAACATTTTTGAGTGGAATGGGAGATTTGATATAGGCCAATAGTTTTTTTATATTTTCTGGGTCAATGTTTTTTTTTTTTCAAGAGAGGCTTTATTACTGCTACTTTTAGTGAGTTTGGTACACATCCGGTGGATAGTGAGCCATTTATTATGTTCAACATAGGAGGGCCCAGCACAGGAAGCAGCTCTTTCAGTAGTTTAGTTGGAATAGGGCCCAGTATGCAGCTTGAAGGTTTAGAGGCCATGACTATTTTCATCAATGTGTCAAGAGATATAGTATTAAAAAACTTGAGTGCCTCCCTTGATCCTAGGTCCTGGCGATGTTTTGCAGACTCAGGACAACTGAGCTTTGGATAAATACGCAGATCCGTAATTTGCTTTCTAATGATCATGATATTTTCATCAAATAAATTCATAAATGTATCACTGCTGAAGTGAAAGCCATCCTCTCTTGGGGAATGCTGTTTTTTAGTTAGCTTTGCGACAGTATCAAAAATAGATTTAGGATTGTTCTTATTCTCCTCAATTAAATTGGAAAAATAGGATGATCGAGCAGCAGTGAGGGCTCTTCGATATTGCACGGTACTGTCTTTCCAAGCTAAACCGAAGACTTCCAGTTTGGTGCAGCGTCATTTCCGTTCCAATTTTCTGGAAGCTTGCTTCAGTTTTAGCCTTAGCCAGCACCATCTTCAGATTATCCTTAACGTCGGTAGCCCTGCCCTCTGGTAAACAGTTTATGATCATGTCAAAGTCTAATACTGCGGGTAATGGAGTTGCCAATGACTAGCTTTTTCAATATGTCAGAGCTAATCGTGGGAGGCTTCGGCGTCTCAGACCCCGTAACGGGAGGAGCAGAGACCAGAGAAGGCTCGACTTTTAACTCGTTGCTTAATGGGGAGAACCGGTTGAAAGTTTGTCGGCTGAATGAAAAACACCGGTTGAGCATTCCTACAGCATTTCCTTCCAGAAGCCATGAGAAAATTGTCCGGCTGCGGGGACTGTGCGAGGGGATTTATACTACTATCTGTACTTATTTGTGGCACAGACGCCGTTTCATCCTTTCCTACACTTAAATTACCCTTTCCTAGCGATTGCGTCTGAAGCTGGGTTTGCAGCACGGCGATCGTTCTCCTGTACATTATGAGTACAGCAACTGCAATTATAAGGCATAGTGTTAATGTTACTACTTAGCTTCGGCTGGTGGAGGTCCTGTAGAACCATGTACAGATATAGCGTTCGGGATGAAAAAGTTGAATGAAAAAAGTCGAGCGAGGGAAAAACAAAATATAAACGGTCATTAATTATTATTATTTATATTTTAACTTTTAACTTTCTTCAAACTACAAATCTACCATTCCAGTGTTTTTTTCTTGCCATACGTTATTTACTTTGCCACCATGGCATTTTTTTGCCTTTACCTCCATTATCTCACATCATTTGCTCACATTGTATATAGTCTTATTTTTTTTCTACTGCATCATTGATTGTATGTTGTTTTACTCCATGTGTAACTCTGTGTTTTTGTATGTTGTCGAACTGCTTTGCTTTATCTTGGCCAGGTCGCAATTGTAAATGAGAACTTGTTCTCAACTTGCCTACCTGGTTAAATAAAGGTGAAATAAATTAAAAACCGTAAAGTTGACAGGTAGCAAAGTAAACACTAGCAACAAAACGCACAGCAGCACGTAAACAAATGTCTGTTGAATGTATTTCTATAAAATCAAAACTGGAATTTTTCCTCAAAACAAAGGTTGTAAAAGTATGCTAGACATTTATATAATAAATCATACATAGTTTGATGTTTCTGTGACAAACAGTGAATTAGTTATTAATTTTTACCGCTTTAAAATGGCATTTTATAGATTTGATATAATAGAAATACAAACTGTAATTTTTCTTCTAAACACATGTTGTAAAAGTATGCTAGACATTTATAGACTAAATCATATCTAGCTTGATGATTCTGTGACAAACGGTGAATTAGTTATTGATTTTTAAATGGTTTCTGGCGAATGTCTGTTGAATGTGTGAATATAAAACCAACTTTACCTCGGTTACATTTTTGGGTTCACGGTCGGTTAGACAAAATAATTGTCATAGTTACAAATCATGTCACCCTACCAAACTTCCCTGCTAAAGCATACTGTAGGTTTCTATCTACTGCGTTTTCGTTGATTCAGCCTAAATGCCAATCACCAAACGAGGGGAGTAATGCAAGTGTGGATTAAATTAACCAAATTGTGTTGACAACACTATACATAAAACAGCAATATCGTGCTAATATTTTTAGTTTTATAAACTCAGCGGAGAACGTTCTCTCTCTCGATTCAACGCCACTCTGATCTTGAGGGGCGTTTCTTTAAAACATGCATCCAATCCCCTTGGACCCTTAAATATCTAGACCAATCATATGCTTCAATGTGCCGTGATTTATAGTGCTGTGACAGGCCAGGAAAATTATAGTTTTCTCTCGTTAGGTCAAAAGGCAGGCGCAGATGTAACCGATGTGAAATGGCTAGTTAGCGGTGCTTCGTGGGGTGTCAGTTGTTGATGTGTGCAAGGGTCCCTGGTTCGAGCCCGGGTTGGGGCGAAGAGAGGGACGGAACCTACACTGTTACACAGATGCTTCGATTTCAAAACGATTTGGAGCAAAGCTGAGAAGTTAATGGACTAATTAGAAAAATAAAAGCAGTACTTTTCAATACAAGATATATAGTGTGCCGTGAGAGCGCGAGAAGAGGGTAAAATGCGTGTGCTTCCGTGTATGATGAGTGTCGCTACCGAACCGAAACAAAGTGTGAATAAAGTCAATACAATTCGCCCCACTATTTGAATTAAGTTACAGCGTATAAACATATCACGTAATCATCACACAATTCACACATCTTAGAAGAGGTTCAGAAAAAGAGAGTAAAGTATGAAAATAGGCTACATCTGCTTCTCCAATAGAAATCCCCGGTGACAGTTACAGGTGATAACATGGCGACGTTGGCTAGGCAACCCATGCGCAGAAACACGTCATCGGGTATAAGGGTCGTCTCGAGCCGAACTGCGCAAGTGCCAGCCGACAACTCAAAGGCAGTCCAATATTTAAATACGTTTTTTACGAAAATAAAATCGTGTCAGTTTGTCACTTTCACGAGGTTGGACTAATAACATGTTCAAATACTTAAGACATTGGCTCGAATTTAGGCTTTGCCTTTAGGGCTTCCGAGTGGCGCAGCAATCCAAGGCACTGCATCTCAGTGGTAGAGGTGTCACTACAGACCCTGATTCGATTCCAGGCTGTATCACAACCGGCCCATTTGAGAAACCCATAGGGCGTTCTTTAACTGACTTGCCTAGTTAAAGATTATTATTATTATTTTTTAAATGAACTACTAAGGAATTATTTGTCACTTCTCTCTTTGTTCTCGGAACTCGCACAATGTTTCATATCTGGGTTAAGAAACTCTGTGGATCAGTTCAGTTTCTCTCCTGTCAAGCGTGATACCATGTTCAAACCACAAACAATCCAAGATAATTACCCAATGCGCATTGACCAATACTTCTCGTTTGTAGGATAGGTGGAGCGAAGTCCCTGAAAGGTCTGTGCACGGCCCTGTTGTCTGGTTAAACTGTGGCAAGCTATGACTCAGCAGCATCCAAATTCACATGAACCACACTTCATGTAATTATCCACAACAAGGAGGAAAGAGGACATGGAGAGGCATCGTTGTCATCAGCCAGCAGTGCAGCCTGCCATTAGACTGCTGCTATGGAGATGGGAGAAGCTGGTCTGTGAAATAAGCAACTACTCTGGATTCATCCCAAATGGCACCCTATTCCCCATGTAGTGCAGTACATTTGCCCACAGACCTATGTGCCCTGGTCTTAAGAAGTTCACTGAAGTAAATAGGGTGCCATTTGGGATGTAATTGTAGGCCTCTCAGGGATAGTCAGGTGGTGGGGGAGAGCAGTGGCTTGTGTCAACAATCAGGATTCTTCTTCCACATGTTCAGGTTGCCATTATTGGTAATGTGTAGCCTATCAATCATGCCCCCGTTGAATAATTATGCTTGTCTCATGCCCCTTGTCTATGAATTTGCCCCTTATATTAAAAGCTGGTTTTTAACGCATAAGCACTATTATAGCGTTAACATCAATCAGTGGTTCAAACCACACACAATCCAAGAAAAATGTTCTGTTGTAACTCTGATGAAAAGCAAAACAGCAGTGTAGGGGAATGCAATTCCAGTTCAATTTTAATGCGAATTTACAGTGCAAACAGAACTACAAAGCCCAAAATTACTCAACACATCAAACCACTAAGGAGTTGTATAATATATATGTTTGATAAAAACACAAAAGTTAAATCAACATGGTTAAAACAGGGCTGTAGGCAGCACAATAACACTATCATTATATCATTATGATTACTCTTCATTCCACGTGTCTCAAAGAAACAGCTGGTGCACTGCCCAGTGTGCAATCACAGCACATGCAACAATGGGAAAGGGTCGTGCAACAGGAGTCAAAACATAACTGAACTCAAGATTCAAAGCTTTGATGTGGTTTTCAAAATGGTATTTATATTAGTGGATGTAACTTAAGCATCTTGTGTTTTATTTCAATGGAGAACATCTCAATGGCTTGGTCAGCATTGGTAGTAGTGGGGTGTTAAAACTAAGAATGTTCTCTCTAGTGACTAGTGTTAGTGATTCTGTCTGTTTTCAGCCTCTCCTTATTCTACATTTGAGTCTTCAAGTATTTACATTAATCCGTCACGTTTGAGCAGGAAACCTCAGTATACATCACTCTGCATCTCAAAGCCCACCTGTTTTCCAATTTAAAGCACTCCTTTTGACCAGAGAACTAAGTAGGAAAGTAGCACACTTAGTAGGTAGCAGGGTGCCATTTGGGACATAAATGGTGAATAATAAAACTTCCCTCTCCTAGGAGGACCTTTCACCATGCATCATTCAGAAGGGCAGAAAATGTAGTGTTGAGTATCCTTCTCATTCACTTTCAACTTCACAGCAGCCTTGCCTTGTACAGCAACTTCAATAAATATATCATTAATAACTTATGTCCTTCAATCTCCGTGTCCATCTATCTACTACAGCATGTCAGGTTTTTTAAATCACAAGCAACTAGTGATATTTTTCTAACATCTGTATAAAAGTGTTCAGAAATTCCAATACTTCAACATTTCACATTAGTAATAATGGAGAGAAAAAAAATCAACACTATAGTATTTACTATACATAAAGACAAGGAGACAAATTAGGAATTAGTAAGAAAAAGGGAAAATACGAGGGGGAAAATAAATCCCCAAAAAGCCAATGGTACATTCCACACTTAGCTTAGTGGGGGGGGGGGGGGGGGGAATCAGGGATTCCATAAATATATTCATGTGTATTAGTGTATAAGTCACACATCTATGTTAACAACACAAACGTCAGTCACATTTTATTCAGGTTTTGGTCTTTGTACTGGTTAGCTATGCTTAGTGATGTCATTAGTCATATACTGTACATTGAGTGAGCATATTGTTCTCCCTTCAAGCATCACAGCCACACACTCCCCGGGCATGCCTAGAAAGAGCTGGTTAGGGAACTAAGTGTCATATACAGTTCCCATAGATCTATGTACAGCTACGTAACAAGAAGGCCAGGAGAGGTATCATCCCTCTGGAGGGTTTTTATCCATCTATTCAGCTCATCTCAGCTGTGTTTCAGGTGCCATGCAGAGTTCATTTACATTGGCAGGAAAAGGAGGGAACACCAGAGGGAGAGGATATAGCAGGAAAGGTGTTTCTAGAACGGTTTCTTCCTTATAAAGCGCTTGCCTCCATCACAGCACTGCTCTCTATCAGATAGCATAACTCTCTTCCCTCTCAATCTCTCTACAGCACTTAACCTACAAGGCAAGGCAGAGTGCCAAGGAGAGTTCCATAGGGTTTGTTCAGCTAATGTTAAGAAGTGCTGTACTAGCTAGCTACCATCTGTGTAAGTAAAAGCAGATTGCCAAGGATGAGAGAGCAAGCAGAAGGCATTAAAAACAAAACAAGGAATGTTAAGGTGTAACTTCTGTCACTGTAGTAACATACTTCAAAGGAATTTTACATAAATAAATAAAAAAGTATGCCCTTTGCGGCACTCTATGACAGGCCAGCTGCTAAAGTAGCAGACTAAACTAAATTCCGATTTACACAACTGAGTTTAATCGGCTACTGCTAAAGGTGACAGAACACATTTTCTATCACCCAATTAGTCTCCTGAAGGGTGTGGGGTGAAGGTGGGGGAGGTGTAACAGAGGAATGAGAGCGGGAACAAATCATACAAAGACAGCGAGGGGAAAGAGCATCATTCCTTCTTCCACACTGAGGAGAGGTTCCTGGATGCCTTCCTCTCCCTTTCCCCTAGAGAAAGCCACTCCATCACTCGCGGGAACGGCCTACGATAGCCAGGATGTAGAGGAAAATGTTGATGATGTCGGTGTAGAGGTTGAGAGCGGCAAAGATGTACTCCTCTGGACTCAGAGCCAGCTTCTTGTTGCCCAGGAGGAGCTGCGTGTCCACAGCCAAGAACTACAACACAGAACATGGAGTCAGGAATAATTACTTCGAGGCAATCAGTCACGTAGGAATGAATCGTAGCTCTTGCATACAGATCTGAGTATTTTGGTATTTTATTAGGATCCCCATTAGCTGGTGCAAAAGCAGCAGCTACTCTTCCTGGTGTCCACACCAAACATGACATCATTTTCTGTATTAATATACAAGAACAGCTCAAGGACAGAAATGGCACACGTAGCCTAAATATCAATAGATACACACAAACTCTCTTAGTCAAATAGGGGAGAGTAGGTACATCATCAGGATTTGCAGGTTAGGATTCAGCCCATTATGCTGATGTTTTTCTAAAGCCTCAAGTTCTTAAAATGTTACCAGTGATGTTCTGCCATACTGCATTAGCCTGAAATCATCATATAGACTATACTTAATAAAATATCAATCATTTAATAATGTTCTCATCTTTAAATGGTCTTTCTTCATCCCCACTCTCCTTCGCGTCCCACAGCCATTGGTATTCATCCCTCTCTTCGGTATATCCCTCTCTTTCATCTGTCCTTCTCCCTTCCTCCCTCCCCTCCCTCTCTAGTATGTCTTATGTCGCCGTTTCCATGCTTTCCTCCAGGCATCATTACAGGTCACTGGGCCCGCTTTTCCACCCCTCCTCTCCAGACGTCCTTCCTTATTTTTTTATTTAACCTTTATTTAACTAGGCAAGTCAGTTAAGAACAAATTATTATTTACAATGATGGTCTACCCTGGCCAAACCCGGACGACACTGGGCCAAATGTGCTCCGCCCTATGGGACTCCCAATCACAGCCGGATGTGATTCAGCCTGGATTCGAACCAGGGACTGTCGTGACGCCTCTTGCACTTAGATGCAGTGCCTTAGACCACTGCGCCACTCGGGAGCCTTATTCCCTCCATCCTCACCAACACGCTGTGCTGTTTTCTCTCTCTCTCTCCTCACCAACACGCTGTGCTGTGTGTTTTCTCTCACTCACACACACACACACACACACACACACACACACACACACACACACACACACACACACACACACACACACACACACACACACACACACACTCCTCTTCCCATCCCTTCTTCCCTCAGAATCCCTTTATACTGCCTTGGTTTAAGGTGAATGAGAGTTTTGGTGAGTCTGACTGGCTCCCATCACTGACTGATGGCATCACTAAGGTCATTTTCTTCCCTTTTCGAGTTTCCAAAATGTAGCACCGTTTTTCTTATTCTTGCTTCATTTTCACTTTTCCACCCTCCAGATAAAATTATCTCAGTTTGACTGGGCCCAGGCAGTGGTGGAAAACAGCAGCCTGATAACCCGGTCACATGACCAGACAATTGGACACAGTCAGTTCCTCTTCCGCTGAGCTTTTATGCTGTTAGAGCTCAATGTGTATAGCCCTGCCTCAACCTTCTCATTTTGCAACCATCCCATTGACCATACAAGAAAAATGACAGATGTACTTGATAAACAATAGAGACCCTCTATAATAAAGCTTTCTCTTCCTGGGATTAAACTATGCCACGTTTCATTAATATACTTACGCAGGTGACACAGTGGTGGTGGATGAGTTGACTGCCCCCCCCACAAAGCTGTTTGAGCAATTTGAATGAAAACTGCTATTCATATGATGCCCATTATTGATGCAGTCAAGTGACTCTACTTACACAGGTAAAAAGCAGGGCTCCCAGGGAGGCGTAGACGATGTGGAGGATCCTGTGGCGGATGAAGATGCAGAGGATGGAGAAGAGCAGCAGGACGATCAGACACACGAACAGAACGCCCCGGCAAGAAGTGAAGTCATACTTGCTCTGGATTGGGGTAGAAAACAAGGAAATTAGGGATTGTCAAGGATTGTTATTGAGTTGAGGTTAAAGCCTCTGCAAGTTCCTCAATTCTCACAGGTTCAGAACATAGTTCCTCAATTGTCAAGGCTATGGGCTAGCATGTGTTAGTTATAGCACGTGATAGTAATAGCACGCAAAATTTACAGTAGGTGATATTTACAGTACAAGATAGTAAGTGATATTTACAGTACACGATAGTAAGTGATATTTATAGTACGTGATAGTAAGTGATATTTACAGTACGTGACATTTACAGTACGCTATATTTACAGTACGCGACAGTAAGTGATATTTTCAGTACGCGACAGTAGGCGATCTTTACAGTACGCGACAGTAGGCGATAGTACGTGATATTTACAGTATGTGATATTCACAATACGTGACAGTACGTGATATTTACAGTACGTGATAGTACATGATAGTGACAGTACGCGATATTTACAGTACATGATAGTGACAGTACGTGATATTTACAGTACGTGATATTTACAGTACATGATAGTGACAGTACGTGATATTTACAGTACATGATAGTGACAGTACGTGATATTTACAGTACGTGATATTACGCGATATTTACAGTATGTAATAGTAAGCGATATTTATAGTATGTAATAGTACGCAATATTTATAGTAGGTGATGGTAATAGTATTGACAGTAAGTGATAGTAAGAGTAGGTGATAGTAATAGTAGGTGATAGTAATAGTATTGATAGTAAGTGATAGTATTGATAGTAAGTGATAGTAATAGTATTGATAGTAAGTGATAGTAATAGTATTGATAGTAAGTGATAGTAAGTAATAGTATTGATAGTAAGAGATAGTAATAGTAGGTGATAGTATTGATAGTAAGTGATAGTAATAGTATTGATAGTAATAGTATTGACAGTAATAGTATTGACAGTAAGTGATAGTAATAGTAGGCGATAGTAATAGTAAGTGATAGTAATAGTAGGTGATAGTAAGAGTAAGTGATAGTAAGTGATAGTAATAGTAGGTGATAGTATTGATAGTAAGTGATAGTAATAGTATTGATAGTAAGTGATAGTAATAGTATTGATAGTAAGTGATAGTAATAGTATTGATAGTAATAGTATTGATAGTAAGTGATAGCAATAGTAGGTGATAGTAATAGTATTGATAGTAATAGTATTGACAGTAAGTGATAGTAATAGTAGGTGATAGTAAGAGTAGGTGATAGTAAGAGTAAGTGATAGTAAGTGATAGTAATAGTAGGTGATAGTATTGATAGTAATAGTATTGATAGTAAGTGATAGTAATAGTATTGATAGTAAGTGATAGTAAGTAATAGTATTGATAGTAAGAGTAAGTGATAGTAAGTGATAGTAATAGTAGGTGATAGTATTGATAGTAAGTGATAGTAATAGTATTGATAGTAAATGATAGTAATAGTATTGATAGTAAGTGATAGTAATAGTATTGATAGTAATAGTATTGACAGTAATAGTATTGACAGTAAGTGATAGTAATAGTAGGCGATAGTAATAGTAAGTGATAGTAATAGTAGGTGATAGTAAGAGTAAGTGATAGTAATAGTAGGTGATAGTAAGAGTAAGTGATAGTAAGTGATAGTAATAGTAGGTGATAGTAAGAGTAAGTGATAGTAATAGTATTGATAGTAAGTGATAGTAATAGTATTGATAGTAAGTGATAGTAATAGTATTGATAGTAATAGTATTGATAGTAAGTGATAGTAATAGTATTGATAGTAAGTGATAGTAATAGTATTGATAGTAAGTGATAGTAATAGTATTGATAGTAATAGTATTGATAGTAAGTGATAGTAAGTGATAGCAATAGTAGGTGATAGTAATAGTATTGATAGTTAGTGATAGTAATAGTATTGATAGTAATAGTATTGACAGTAAGTGATAGTAATAGTAGGCGATAGTAATAGTAAGTGATAGTAATAGTATTGATAGTAAGTGATAGTAATAGTATTGACAGTAATAGTATTGATAGTAATAGTATTGACAGTAAGTGATAGTAATAGTATTGACAGTAATAGTATTGATAGTAATAGTATTGACAGTAAGTGATAGTAATAGTAGGTGATAGTAAGAGTAGGTGATAGTAAGAGTAAGTGATAGTAATAGTAGGTGATAGTATTGATAGTAATAGTATTGATAGTAAGTGATAGTAATAGTATTGATAGTAAGTGATAGTAAGTAATAGTATTGATAGTAAGAGTAAGTGATAGTAAGTGATAGTAATAGTAGGTGATAGTATTGATAGTAATAGTATTGATAGTAAATGATAGTAATAGTATTGATAGTAAGTGATAGTAATAGTATTGATAGTAAGTGATAGTAATAGTATTGATAGTAAGTGATAGTAATAGTATTGATAGTAATAGTATTGATAGTAAGTGATAGTAAGTGATAGCAATAGTAGGTGATAGTAATAGTATTGATAGTTAGTGATAGTAATAGTATTGATAGTAATAGTATTGACAGTAAGTGATAGTAATAGTAGGCGATAGTAATAGTAAGTGATAGTAATAGTATTGATAGTAAGTGATAGTAATAGTATTGACAGTAATAGTATTGATAGTAATAGTATTGACAGTAAGTGATAGTAATAGTATTGACAGTAATAGTATTGATAGTAATAGTATTGACAGTAAGTGATAGTAATAGTAGGTGATAGTAAGAGTAGGTGATAGTAAGAGTAAGTGATAGTAAGTGATAGTAATAGTAGGTGATAGTATTGATAGTAATAGTATTGATAGTAAGTGATAGTAATAGTATTGATAGTAAGTGATAGTAAGTAATAGTATTGATAGTAAGAGTAAGTGATAGTAAGTGATAGTAATAGTAGGTGATAGTATTGATAGTAATAGTATTGATAGTAAATGATAGTAATAGTATTGATAGTAAGTGATAGTAATAGTATTGATAGTAATAGTATTGACAGTAATAGTATTGACAGTAAGTGATAGTAATAGTAGGCGATAGTAATAGTAAGTGATAGTAATAGTAGGTGATAGTAAGAGTAAGTGATAGTAAGTGATAGTAATAGTAGGTGATAGTATTGATAGTAAGTGATAGTAATAGTATTGATAGTAAGTGATAGTAATAGTATTGATAGTAAGTGATAGTAATAGTATTGATAGTAAGTGATAGTAATAGTATTGATAGTAATAGTATTGACAGTAATAGTATTGACAGTAAGTGATAGTAATAGTAGGCGATAGTAATAGTAAGTGATAGTAATAGTAGGTGATAGTAAGAGTAAGTGATAGTATTGATAGTAAGTGATAGTAATAGTATTGATAGTAAGTGATAGTAATAGTATTGATAGTAATAGTATTGACAGTAATAGTATTGACAGTAAGTGATAGTAATAGTAGGCGATAGTAATAGTAAGTGATAGTAATAGTAGGTGATAGTAAGAGTAAGTGATAGTATTGATAGTAAGTGATAGTAATAGTATTGATAGTAAGTGATAGTAATAGTATTGATAGTAAGTGATAGTAATAGTATTGATAGTAATTGATAGTAAGTGATAGTAATAGTAAGTGATAGTAATAGTAGGTGATAGTAATAGTTATAGTAGGTGATAGTAATAGTACATGATAGTTATAGTAGGTGATATTTATACTAGGTAATAGTAGGTGATAGTAATAGTATGTGATAGTACGCGATAATAATAGTACGCGATAGTAATAAGTATGCGATATTTATAGTAGGTAATAGTAGGTATCATGGTTCACAACAAAGGAAGTGTGAGGGAGTGATACTGACAGCAAAGTGGGAGTAAGGACAGAGAGTGTATGTTCATGCCTGTGTGTGTGTGTGGGGGGGTACTACTGACCTGTAGTGAGAAGAGGACCACGGTGAAGCAGACCACAGCGGTAATGCCTACGGCCATGATGACCGTCTCTGTGTCATAGAAGCTGGCGATCATCCCCACCATGTAGGAAAGACTCAGGGTAAGGATGGACTGAGGACAGACACACAGACTACGTCAGGATTACAACCACAACACATCCCTCTCACAAAGTCTAATACAACTAATAAGAAGACAGTCAGGTCATCACTCAAATCTGTGTTTCATCTCATATTTGATATTAATCCCAAACTGCACCCTATTCCCTACATAATGCACTACTAAAAGGCACCCTATTCCCTACATAGTGCAATACTTCAAAAGTAGTGCACCATCTACGGAATGGGGTGATACTTGGGATACAGTCAGAGTAAGGCCGTACCAATGCCATCAGGTTCCAGGGGTGTTTAGTATAATGAATAGGGTAGGGCCATACCAATGCCATCAGGTTCCAGGGGTGTTTAGTATAATGAATAGGGTAGGGCCATACCAATGCCATCAGGTTCCAGGGGTGTTTAGTATAATGAATAGGGTAGGGCCGTACCAATGCCATCAGGTTCCAGGGGTGTTTAGTATAGTGAATAGGGTAGGCTCGTACCAATGCCATCAGGTTCCAGGGGTGTTTAGTATAGTGAATAGGGTAGGGCCATACCAATGCCATCAGGTTCCAGGGGTGTTTAGTATAATGAATAGGGTAGGGCCATACCAATGCTATCAGGTTCCAGGGGTGTTTAGTATAATGAATAGGGTAGGGCCGTACCAATGCCATCAGGTTCCAGGGGTGTTTAGTATAATGAATAGGGTAGGGCCATACCAATGCCATCAGGTTCCAGGGGTGTTTAGTATAATGAATAGGGTAGGGCCATACCAATGCCACCAGGTTCCAGGGGTGTTTAGTATAGTGAATAGGGTAGGGCCATACCAATGCCATCAGGTTCCAGGGGTGTTTAGTATAATGAATAGGGTAGGGCCGTACCAATGCCATCAGGTTCCAGGGGTGTTTAGTATAATGAATAGGGTAGGGCCATACCAATGCCACCAGGTTCCAGGGGTGTTTGCGGCGGAACTCTCCACAGCAGCTGAGGGTGATGAGAGACACGAAGAAGATGGCGTAGGACACGTAGTACGTCCAGGGGTTACGACGCACAAACAACTTGGCGTCGTCCACAAAGGTGAAGACGGCCACGAAGGAGAAGGTGACCATCAGCTGAACGGTCAGCACCAGGAACACCTGGGAGGGGGAGAAGGTTGGACAGAGATGTTATAGGACTGTTTCAACAAAGCTTTTGAATAACTATGATAAAAGGTCAGTCAACACATAACATTGGCTTTGGAAATAAAATCCTGAAACTTTTCTAGCTAACGGTGACTAACCCAAAATTTGCACAATCGCGACACTCAAACGAGGCTGCAATGAAAACTAATGGGACTGTAGCGACTGTGTCGGCATCAAAATCTGGGGTGTGAACTACGTTTCTATTCAAGTGTTGATTGACATGGTAATGGCTCAATAGTATTGGAGAAAAATTGAAAAAACAGACTCCTCCGACGCTGTACGTTAAATTGTGACGTGTCATGACGTAACGTACAGCACGCATGAAGCAACTCATTCTGTCTTACAGCCTCTCTCCACCAGATATAGCGCTTCTCTCACCGTTTAAAAACAAGAAAGGGACAGGGTAAGGGGGATACCTAGACATTTTTTTGCGTCATCACGACAAGCCATCATGACTCGCATGAGCCGCTGTTAACTTTAGCGCCGCCCTTCAAAACGGTTTCAAATTCGACACAAACCTAGGTATGTAATAACACATTATAGAAACTCTTTAAAATGTATATAAAACACTATAGAGGTGATAAGGTGATAAGTTGGACAGATCGGGTGAAAAAAGCAGTTTCCCCACACGACATATCTCTCCTTTTCACTATCACGCAATAGGTTAAGCTTCTATTCTGTTCTCATTCATGCAGTCCCCTCTCCTTCCTCACCTTTCTAATGAAGGCCTGTCGAATGCTCTTGTCCTCAAAGCCAGAGTTGGTGAACTCCTCATTGTCGTAGTAAGATGGTGGCACATCACCATGGTAACCATCACCCATGGAAGCTGAAAACCCCCGACAACAACAATAAGAAAATATTGGCAATCAAATGCTTGTCAATTGTTAGACCACCGCATGGGTCGTTACGAACACAGGTCATTGAGTGAGTTCTATATTGATAGTTATTGATCTGTCAAACAGTTAGTTGGTCTTTCTTAGCACACTTGGTTAATGAAGGACAGTGAAATAAAGACGCACAGGCAGCAGTTTCCAGGGGTAATTATACATCCATCTAAGTGGAAAACCAAACCGCAACCTAAATAGAAAGAATTTCCAAACGTGCCTTTTAAAACAGAAAACTGACATTGCTTATGTACCATAAAGCTGGAGTGAAGACTTTCGTAACAGCATTCATTTAACTGTAGCCGAATAATGATGTGGAACACATGGGTAGTAGAGGTCGACCGATTAATCGGAATGGCCGATTAATTAGGGCTGATTTCAAGTTTTCATAAGAATCATAAATCGGTATTTTTGGACGCCAATTTTTTTTTTTTTTTTTTTTTAGACCTTTATTTAACTTGGCAAGTCAGTTAACCTGTTTAGGATAGGGGGCAGTATTTTCACGGCCGGATAAAAAACGTACCCGATTTAATCTGGTTATTACTCCTGCCCAGAAACTAGAATATGCATATAATTGTTTGATTTGGATAGAAAACACACTAAAGTTTCTAAAACTGTTTGAATGGTGTCTGAGTATAACAGAACTCATATGGCAGGCCAAAACCTGAGAAGATTCTAAACAGGAAGTGCCCTCTCTGACCATTTCTTGGCCTTCTATAGCCTCTTTATGGAAAATAGAGGATCTCTACTGTAACGTGACATTTTCTAAGGCTCCCATAGGCTCTCAGAAGGCGCCAGAACGGGGAATGATGACTCTGCAGTCCCTGGCTGAAAAACAGTAGCGCATTTGGATAGTGGTCGATCTGAGAACAATGAAACGAGCGTGCGCGTGAAGAGTCCATTTTACATTTTCAGTCTTTGAATGAAAACGACGTCTCCTGGTCGGAATATTATCGCCATTTTACGAGAAAAATCGCATAAAAATTTATTTTAAACAGCGTTTGACATGCTTCGAAGTACGGTAATGGAATATTTTGAAATTTTGTGTCACGATACGTGCCAGCGCGTCACCCTTCGGATAGTGTCTTGAACGCAAGAACAAAACGCCGCTATTTGGATATAACTATGGATTATTTGGAACCAAAACAACATTGGGTGTAAACTAGAAGTCCTGGGAGTGCATTCTGATGAAGAACAGCAAAGGTAATCCAATTTTTCTTATAGTAAATCTGAGTTTGGTGAGTGCCAAACTTGGTGGGTGTCAAAATAGCTAGCCTGGCAGGGCTATCTACTCAGAATATTGCAAAATGTGCTTTCACCGAAAAGCTATTTTAAAATCGGACACCGCGATTGCATAAAGGAGTTCTGTATCTATAATTCTTAAAATAATTGTTATGTTTTTTGTGAACGTTTATCGTGAGTAATTTAGTAAATTCACCAGAAGTGTTCGGTGGGTATGCTAGTTCTGAACGTCACATGCTAATGTAAAAAGCTGGTTTTTGATATAAATATGAACTTGATTGAACAAAACATGCATGTATTGTATAACATAATGTCCTAGGAGTGTCATCTGATGAAGATCATCAAAGGTTAGTGCTGCATTTAGCTGTGGTTTTGGTTTTTGTGACATTATATGCTAGCTTGAAAAATGGGTGTGTGATTATTTCTGGCTGGGTACTCTCCTGACATAATCTAATGTTTTGCTAGCGGAACAACTAGATGTAATTTTCAATGACGGCCTAGGAACAGTGGGTTAACTGCCTTGTTCAGGGGCAGAACGACAGATTTTTACCTTGTCAGCTCGGGGATTCAATCTTGCAACCTTACGGTTAACTAGTCCAACGCTCTAACCACCTGCTTTACATTGCACTCCACGAGGTTACTCGAATGCAGTAAGAAGCTAAGGTAAGTTGCTAGCTAGCATTAAACTTACCTTATAAAAAACAATCAATCAATCTTAATCACTAGTTAACTACACATGGTTGATGATATTACTCGTTTATTCTAGCCTGTCCTGCGTTGCATATAATCGCTTAGGTACACGTTGCTCCAACCATAAACATCAATGCCTTTCTTAAAATCAATACACAAGTATGCATTTTTAAACCTGCATATTTAGTTAATATTGTCTGCTAACATGAATTTCTTTTAACTAGGGAAAATGTGTCACTTCTCTTGCAACAGAGATATATGCAGCAGTTTGGGCCCCCTGGCTCGTTGCGAACTGTGAAGACTATTTCTTCCTAACAAAGACAGCCGACTTCGCCAAACGGGGGATGATTTAACAAAAGCGCATTTGCGAAAAAAGCACAATCGTTGCACGACTGTACCTAACCATAAACATCAATGCCTTTCTTAAAATCAATACACAAAGTATATATTTTTAAACCTGCATATTAAGCTAAAAGAAATCCAGGTTAGCAGGCAATATTAACCAGGTGAAATTGTGTCATTTTGCGTTCATTGCACGCAGAGTCAGGGTATATGCAACAGTTTGGGCTGCCTGGCTCGTTGCGAACTAATTTGCCAGAATTTTACGTAATTATGACATAACATTGAAGGTTGTGCAATGTAACAGGAATATTTAGACTTAGGGATGCCACCCGTTAGATAAAATACGGAACGGTTCCGTATTTCACTGACAGGAAAAAACGTTTTGTTTTCGAGATGATAGTTTCCGGATTCGACCATATTAATGACCTAAGGCTCGTATTTCTGTGTGTTATAATTAAGTCTATGATTTGATAGAGCAGTCTGACTGAGCGATGGTAGGCAGCAGCAGGCTCGTAAGCGTTCATTCAAACAGCACTTTCGTGCGTTTGCCAGCAGCCCTTCGCAATACATTGCGCTGTTTATGACTTCAAGCCTGTCAACTCCCAAGATTAGGCTGGTATAACCGATGTGAAATGGCTAGCTAGTTAGGGGGGTGCGCGCTAATAGCGTTTCAAACGTCACTCGCTCTGAGACTTGGAGTAGTTTTTCCCCTTGCTCTACATGGGTAACGCTGCTTCGAGGGTGGCTGTTGTCGATGTGTTCCTGGTTCGAGCCCAGGTAGGAGCGAGGAGAGGGACGGAAGCTATACTGTTACACTGGCAATACTAAAGTGCCTATAAAAACATCCAATAGTCAAAGGTATATGAAATACAAATGGTATAGAGAGAAATAGTCTTATAATAACTACAACCTAAACTTCTTACCTGGGAATATTGAAGGCTCATGTTAAAAGGAACCACCAGCTTTCATATGTTCTCATGTTCTCAGCAAGGAACTTAAACGTTAGCTTTTTTTACATGGCACATATTGCACTTTTACTTTCTTCTCCAACACTTTGTTTTTGCATTATTTAAACCAAATTGAACATGTTTCATTATTTATTTGAGGCTAAATTGATTTTATTGATGTATTAAGTTAAAATAAGTGTTCATTCAGTATTGTTGTAATTGTCATTATTACAAATAAATACATAAACATAAATAGGCCGATTAAATCGGTTGCGGCTTTTTTTGGTCCTCCAATAATCGGTATTGGCGTTGAAAAATCATAAATCGGTCGACCTCTAATGGGTAGTTAAGGTTCCCAAACTGCAGTATAGCCTGAGAGTTACCTACAGTGTGTTAGTGTAGGAAAGAAGACTCCACTCTCCTAAACGATGACCAACAAAAAGCAGTCTCTGAAAACACATTCTGTACTAGTAGATGTCAACTTCCTTCCACTCACCGTTGGGGTCACCAGGGAACCCTGGCTGTGCAGGTTGCTGGTAGGGCCCCGCGGGGTACGGGGCCTGGGGATAAGGCATCTGAGGGTACGGTCCCTGTCCAAATCCAGGGCCTCCCTGGGGGAACCCGGGCTGACCATAGGGTGCAGGTTGATCGTAGGGTGCAGGCTGGCCGTAGGGTGCAGGCTGGCCGTAGGGTGCAGGCTGGCCGTAGGGTGCAGGCTGGCCGGGGTATGGAGCTTGCACTGAGGCCTGGGTGTAGTTGGGAGGGGGTATCCCAAACCCAGGTTGGGGCGGTCCATAGACGTTGTTGTGGAGGGGGTTGTTCTCCCCCATCAACCCGGGGTAGATGTTCTTGTCCTGAGACATTTTGCTCACTGTTGGCCTGAGGAACAAGGAAACAATTCAAAAACATGATTTAAACCTGTATGGCATTCACATACACATAACACTGTGTTGGGTGAGAGTTTGCATTTGAGATAACATGACTAGCTGGAGTTCTGGAAAGTGAAGCAGTGGAAGGGAAATTGTGAATCATAGTGAACTTAGACTATGATGATGTTCGACATCTTCTCTAAATTTGTCATACCGGTTAGCCGTCAGCATTAAGGTTTACAGACATCTTAGGCCAATAACATGAGGAAGTGATTTTCTTCTGCTTGCTTGTTTTACTCCCTCCCTCTAACAGGAGGCACCGGGGAAAGTAATGAAAATCTTAGCACAGTTTTGGCCACAGTGCTAAAGATACAAGCACTGCATCTGTCCGATTACAAAAAATGTGATGAGAATGAGGAAGCAGGCTGGCAAGAGGCCCAGGCAGCAGCCCAGTGAGTCTTCCTAAAACCCCCAGAGAGTTTTCACACATAATTGACGGTATGTTACATGCAAAATGTTTTAATTAAAAATCGGGCAATGTTTATATGACCCCCTTTCAAACAGTCCCATTTTTACCACTTTCTTGCCGGTTTACGCCTTTTATACATCCCGTTGCGCAGCCGGCACCGGGTGGGAACAGGGGTGTGCCGATGTGGGTGGGCGTGTGCCGATGTGGGTATTCTATTCAAAAGAATAGAATAGCATATTTTAAGTTTAATTATGTCACTGGTTTGTGCAGCCTAGGCCATGGCTGCGCCATTGAAATGAAATCAATATAGTTCATTAAAACAGACAAGACAATTACATTCCCCTGCCCTGATCACAGGCAACACACATATTTTATAGTTAGAATATAATAAAATATTTTCCCTAAACAACTTGAGTGTCGCAGGAACAAACTGTTTTTCAACAAAAAAAAGTGATATCTTTCCGATCGTGTATAGGAATCAAATGTCTGACCTGGATGAACCTCTGTAGGATCCAAATAGGTCAGATCAGCTTTGCAATAAATAACTCCAACCAGACCCCCTCTCACCCACAGTGGGAGGAGGAGGGACCTGGTGGGGGTTAACACCTCACACCCTGTTGTAAATCAAGGACAGAACATTCAGGTTTCCCTCTCCAATTTTCATCAGAGGAATGTGCCTTTGTTTCAGACTTTTCCTGACGAAACTAACACGTTCTAAAGCGAATACTGGAACAATATTTCTAACATAGAACATGGGGAATGGTCTGAGGCAATCTAAAGAACACTAACGTCATTTTGGTTGTTATTTTGATGTTATTAAAAATGTTATAAAGGAAATACCGTAAATTGGAAAGTATACCCACTACATGTACAACGTTTACATCCGCATTGTGCATGAAATATGAACAATGATGAAAGCGTTTTTGTTAGGGGACATGATTTTAGGAGCCATAAAAGATAATTGTTTAAATAAACATTGCACAGTGACAAGTCACGCCCTTGAGTGAGGTCACGGAGTGTGTCAGCCTGACGGAACCGCCCTTTCTAACAAACTGTATAAAATGATGGGTTAATAATTAACATATCGGACCAGAGAGATGTAGAGCTGCAGCTCACGTTTAAAGTGGTTTGAACTCTGAAGCTCTACACGAGGTAGAGATGATAAAGTAACCTCCCGGACAATCACGGGTACGGCTGATTAGCCGTCGTAAGTAAAGTATCTAGAAAAGCAAATTGAAGAGGGACCACTCTACTACTCTGCTCAAACCACCATAGTACGCTACTGTCATCACCCCACTGGGAACCATCGACACGGCTGGCCAGCCTATCTTCCAGAGCGAATGAAAGGAGAATAAAAAAACGTTCAGTTCTGTTCAGGACTACACGACAAGTCACCGGATACCGGACGACTGCAGAGGAGAAAAACAGAGAAAACCCTTTTGGACAATCAGAGCTTTAAAAGCATGCTGCGAAAAGGCCCCAAACCCCCTTTCCAAGATGGTATGGTTCCGAGAAGAGACACGGCGAACCGAGGAATTTCACGTAAATACATTCATGATTTCTTACTCCAAGCGAGCGGCAGTTCCTGTGTAAAGTGTTAAGTGTTATATGTGAGAGTAGTTTCTAAAATGTACCAATGTTAAGTGTCTCTGTCCCTCTCTCGCCCTCTCCATGTCTTTTGTAACAAGCAGCCATATTGTTGTTAGTCCGCTAGGGACCTGTTTTTAATGTATTAAGTGGGTATGTTTATCCTGTTTTACCATTTAGTTAGCTAATTTGTGTAGTACTGAATCATACGTAAGGCTCGGGATTTTGCAGATGCAAGGGGGTTACGACTGTTCAGAATGATGATATAATACGAGTTTATGATTAAAAGTTAACTGTTTATGGATGTGATAGGTGAAGACCTTTAGAGTTTAATTTGGGAGACGGTAACTCTTTAAAGATTCGCTCTCGTGGTGCCCCAGATCCTAATGAGTTAATTGTTACATGATTCATTTAAAAATTAGGTAACAATGAAACATATTTACATAAATTACAGTCTTCAGATTGATGAAAAGTTAGTGACGACATGGCCTCTCTCTCTCTCTCTCTCTCTCTGAGAGTATGCATTTTCAAATAAAGATTAACTAGTCAGTGGCCACACCCCCGTGGGCCCAGACATCACATTAGACGTCATCGCCCTTTTCCCTGAAGTGTATAAAACCCACTCCTGGCGAAATTCATATTAGACTAGAAAACATGCAGCTGACACTTCATGTGAAATGGTTTAAACTACAACACTACCAAAGGACAAGTCAGAGAACGCCGGGACCGAGTCCCCACGTTGGAATGACTACAATTCTATAGACCACTAGACCATACAGCTGTAGTTTTGGCTACACGGCTGGAAATGGTTAAACTCTGAGACTATCGATCACTACAGAAGAAGGAGCAAATTCTAGACGACACAAATTACTAGTCTGCAGATAGAAATTGCATAAACCTAGAATGAGAATACCGACAACTGCCGAAGCAGCTATTCTATGACAACATTTACGAATGGTATTCTGAAGTATCCATTCTAACCACCTACAACCACGAAAGACATGGAGACTCTGATGAACTCTACAGGACGATTGAGACATTCCAACAGAGATGTCGTTGTTGTCTTACGGCGTAAATATATATATTGCAATTATTCTCGAATGGGCGGCCGTTCATGTGCAAAGGATTAGCATTTCAATGATTATAATTATTTCCGCTGTGTGTAGTGAATCCATTTTGTCTTTCCCGCTCTCTCAGTCCCCACCCCTTTTCTTTGTCTACCAAGCCATCATATCGGCATAGCCCACTAGGGACTTTTCTATCATTGTTAGTAACCAATATCTACTGTTTGTTATGCAATTCTGTGTGATTATTTAGTTAGTTAGTAAATAAATAATTAAGCCAATTTATATATTGCCGATTCATTATGGAAATTAGGGTTTGTGCAGATATCCAAGGGATTGCGACGTTCAGTAATGAGAACTGATGAGATAATCATTTATTAATAGAAGATTAATTGATTAGATATTAAAATACCTGAAGAATTATAATTTATAATATAACTTCGTAATCAACATTTTCCGTGGTGCCCCGACTTCCTAGTTAATGTTTACATGATTAGTTTAATCACGTAATAATTTAACCTAGAGAAATGATTTTACATAAATAAGTCTACACATTTAATAATAGTCCAGACACAACTGAACAAACTCGACAACTGATTTTTAGATTTTTTTTATTGTAGCAGCAGACAGTTATCGAAATAATAGGAGCAAAACATGCAAAGAGAAATGACTGATGAAATTATCAAGCGATGAACAAGTTAATTATTTATTAGGATCCCCATTAGCTGCTGCTCTTCCTGGGGTCCACAACCACGACATAATACAGAACAGTTCAAGGACAGAACTACATACATTTAAATGCAGCGAATACAATAGCCTAAATGGATTAAAAGCATTTCTGTGAAGCTTTGTGATTGGCTCACGGATGAGTGTCGTCCCAATGCCTAGAAATGTTTTACGGACAATTTAAAAAAAAAATTTTTTTAAATCATACACACAAGTATTCGAATACTAACATCTGTTCGGATATTTGAATAACCGTGCACATCCCTACTAGAATAGGCTAGGTGATTCTGGATCATTAGGTTAGGATCCACATTTTTACATTGAAAAGGCTTTTTCTAAATTAAATTCAAATAACCACGTGACAGTTACATACAAGGATAACATGACATTTCAAATTAATTAATAAGTGGAGTATGAGTTTACTAATGCAAGATTTAATAAAATGACAGAATTGAAAAGTTTGTGATATGAGAAGGAGAAGGCTACAACAAGCAACCAACAGGTCGACTGATGTTTTATTTGAATGGGTCTGGGGAGAAAGCGCAAGCACTGTTATATGAGATGAGAAATAACACCGAGTATGTTTACATGCACACTAATAATTGGACACTAAACTGATTATGGCAGTAGGCAGATTTTGCAATAGTCATGTAAACACCTTACTCTGCTCATCTTAAATCAGCGTAAGGTCAAAATCGAAATAAGCATATGCCGATTAAAACACCTGGTTTTCTGAGCAATCTTTTGCATTATTAGGACATGTAAACACCTGAAATCGGCATTCCGGCGGTCTATTTGATCTGCGCATGTGCTAGCACCTGCCGAGAGCCTCCCTCTTTAGCGCGAATGAAGTGTGTTCGGAAACATCTGAATGTACGCGTCTTAGAAGTAGTGTTTTCACATACAAACTTTATATGTCCGAACTCAGAATCAAATATGCTTCCCAAAACGAACATGGTCACTGTTGTAGAACGTTTATTTTGATTATACTCTTGATTATTGCAGAAAATCGGCAATCAGGTTGCCTGATTTCATGTAAAATGGCAAAGCATGTAAACGTTTTAATCCAACTATTATATTAAATCTGACTCTCCACAATAATCGCATTATTGTGTGCATGTAACCATTTTTACATTACATTTACATTTTAGTCATTTGGCAGACGCTCTTATCCAGAGCGACTTACAGTAGTGAATGCATACATTTATTTTTTGTTTTTTTCCCCGTACTGGTCCCCCGTGGGAATCGAACCCACAACCCTGGCGTTGCAAACACCATGCTCTACCAACTGAGCCACACGGGACCACACTCACTGGCTGCTACAAGTTAGCTAGTCTTGGCGCTCTCTCCCTCTCCAGATGGAAGCTGCAACAATAGAGTACCAGCCTCTATCGCTTGCTCAGCAGTGCACAAGTTAAAAAACGTACGTTTTAAAAAAAATCTTTTGAATATCCGGATATCGGTCAAAAATTCATGATACTATTCGAATAGTGACATTATTTCAAACCCAAAACAACGACCCAAAACAACGGCGCCGCAGAAGGGGCAGATGGAGCGGTCTTCTGGTCAGGCTCCGTAGACGGGCACATCGCGCACCGCTCCCGAGTATACTACTCGCCAATGTCCAGTCTCTTGACAACAAGGTAGACGAAATCCAAGCAATGGTTGCCTTCCAGAGAGACATCAGAGATTGTAACGTTCTTTGTTTCACGGAAACATGGCTCACTCGGGATACGAGACGGGAGAGCAAGTTTATTAGCAAGTGCATCGGTGATGTTGTACCCACAGCGTCTATTAAAACATTCCCCAACCAGAAACCGTGGATTGATGGCAGCATTCGCGCAAAACTGAAAGCGCTAACCACTGCTTTTAATCAGGTCAAAGTGACCGGAAACATGACAGAATACAAACAGTGTAGCTATTCCCTCCGCAAGGCAATCAAACAAGCTAAGTGTCAGTATAGAGACAACGGCTCAGACACGAGAGGTATGTGGCAGGGTCTACAGTCAATCACGGACTACAAAAGGAAAACCAGCCCCGTCGCGGACCACAACGTCTTGCTCCCAGACAAACTAAACAAATTCTTTGCTCGCTTTGAGGACAATACAGTGCCACTGACACGGCACTGTATTGACACGGCGGACGAGACGGCCTACAGGGAGGAGGTGAGGGCCCTCGGATTGTGGTGTCAGGAAAATAACCTCACACTCAATGTCAACAAAACAAAGGAGATGACCGTGGACTTCAGGAAACAGCAGAGGGAGCAGCCCCCTATCCACATCGACGGGACAGTAGTGGAGAAGGAAAGTTAAGTTCCTCTGCGTACACATCACGGACAAACTGAAATGGTCCACCCACACAGACAGAGTGGTGAAGAAGGCGCAGCAGCGCCTCTTTAACCTCAAGAGGCTGAAGAAATTCAGCTTGTCACCAAAAACACTCAAACTTTTACAGATGCACAATCGAGAGCATCCTGTCGGGCTGTATCACCGCCTGGTACGGCAACTGCTCCGCCCACAACCCCAAGGCTCTCCAGAGGGTAGTGAGGTCTGCACAACGCATCACAGGGGGTAAACTACCTGCCCTCCAGGACACCTACACCACCCGATGTCACAGGAAGGCCAAAAAGATCATCAAGGACAACAACCACCCGAGCCACAGCCTGTTCACCCCGCTATCATCCAGAAGGCGAGGTCAGTACAGGTGCATCAAAGCGGGGACCGAGAGACTGAAAAACAGCTTCTATCTCAAGGCCATCAGTTAAACAGCCATCACTAACATTGAGTGGCTGCTGCCAACATACTGACTCATCTCTAGCCACTTTAATAATGAAAAAAAAAATGTAATCAATGTATCACTAGCCACTTTAAACAATGCAACTTTATATAATGTTTACATACTCTACATTACTCATGTCATATGTATATACTGTACTCTATACCATCTACTGCATCTTGCCTATGCCGTTCGGCCATCGCTCATTCATATATTTTTATGTAGATATTCATATTCATTCCTTTACACTTGTGTGTATATAAGGTAGTTGTTGTGAAATTGTTAGGTTAGATTACTTGTTAGATATTACTGCATGGTCGGAACTAGAAGCACAAGCATTTCGCTACACTCGCATTAACATCTGCTAACCATGTGTATGTGACTAAATAAAATTTGATTTGATGTGTTTAACAAAAATACCTACAAGGAAAGACAGTCATCCAGAGCTTCCAGGAAACTGTGCCCCCAAAGGATGTTGTTTGGTTTGCTAAATGTGATACGCCGTAAGTGTCGCCAAATTTTTATATTTTACATCGCTACTTTCTAATTTCTCTCCATGCCACTTTCCACACAAGCCTCGCCGTGTCACTCAAAGAGCGCATTTGTCGTTCACTTGCGTTCAGACTGCATGGTCAATGCAACAATGTTGATGACAACAATGCTGTTTTCACTTTTTAATATAAATCTACTAGCATTCTACAATTACACTATTAGTTTGTGTTTCTTACATGTGCAAACAGCTACTTTGTCTTTTCTTGTCAAGTTGGGCCTAATCGCTAGTTAGCTGGCTAATAAATGTACTGAGTCAGAGCAAGCGTAATTAGAAATACAGCCTGATAATACCAGTGATGGTGTAGACCTAAATCAGAATGTTTGTGCAACAGTATCTTCTAAATCAAAGAGGAATACACGAAGCATGAAAATGTTAGCTACATGAAGTAGCTAAGAGAAAAGTGTGCAATGTAGCCAAAGATTATAGGGTCCCCTTGGCTTGTACAATCAATCAGGCAGTGTACAGCAGTTACACCCACTGTTCCTAGGCTGTCATTGTAAATAAGAATTTGTTCTTAACTGACTTGCCTAGTTAAATAAAGGTTAAATAAAATATTTTAAAAAATAACACTATAAATAAGAATTTACCACTAATCCTGTCTTTCACACTGAATCTGACGAGCAAGAGAAAGCAGCAGATCACTAGCATCAGGCGCAGTCTCCCTCCCCCCTCTTTTTAGGCCACATTGAATAATGGTGTTATTATGAAACACTGACTGTCCCATTTCCCCTGGCTGCCAAAGCCTGTCTGTCCTGATCCTGTCTCACTAGTCTGACCAGAGGACCCGACCAGATGGGTAACATTCACTGGCATCCTGCTCCACAACATTCACATTAAAGAACATAACAGATTACAATAGCACACTCTTCCCTATATAATGCCACTACTTTTAGCAAGAGTAAAAAAAACAAAAGTAGTCACTAAATAGTGAGTCATTTCAGACATAGGCAATCTTTATCATCTGATAAGTCCTGGCGGCTGTTCTAACAACCGTAACAATGCTGGTTACAATTTCAATTTTATCCTCCAGAATCTCAAATATACTGATGGATGAAAAATAATTGTTTATGGATTTTTTTAAATTGTATTTATTCATTCCATTAATTAAATTATATTACGAATAAGAATGGTGGGGTTGTCAATCCAAAGTTACAGCCAAAAGCTGTAAAACAAAGTTACTTTTGTCCTCTGAAGGGGGACAAATGGGTAAAAAAAAAGACTATTGTAGACAAATCAATCGATAGGCTCAGTTAGGGACTGTCTGGGACTAAATAGCAGCTTTGCTGACAGCACAAGCTTTCAACGACACCAGTCTTTCCGTCATTCTCGCTCTTTCACACGCATACATATATTTACCAGTAAACCAGCTCTAGGAAATAGCCCAGCAAGCACACAACATTGTCACTGATATTAGCTAGAAACATTGATCAAGAACACCCAAGGCGCACCCATGTGATTTGCCAAACCTGTGTGACAAAACTGATAAGGTTACAGTGCTAGTTATAATATTTGGTTACAGTCTAAGAACATGATTAGTCACTTCCCGTCTTCCAGGGGATGGTCAGTGAAAGAAAAACGGCACTTCTCTGCAGCTCTAAACATGCTAATTTAATTTCAGCCATCCATAACAGGAAATAGGCTAGACAACAATGATTCATTTAGCATTTTACCTATTTAGACCCATTGATGCTGTGTTATTCACACACTACTGGCCCATATCTGCAAGCCAAGGCAAGCATAACGCTGTAATCTACAGCTATAGACAGCAGCCAGACAGTAGTAGACAGCTGTCTCAGTCCTATCCAGATGGACAGCACCGTAACCCAGAGCCCCTGACTAATCAACATGTGACAGTGACACACAATCACATCATGTGATCAACTCACCGTTAGTTCATGTAATGGTAAATGTTTCACCAACCAAATTGAATGCTTTCCACCAGCATGCTGTCAGCTAGTTGGACAGCCATGGTTGGGGAACATCACAAAATTGTGTGTTTGGGCTTATTGTCAGGGCTGTGACGAAACCAGTATCGCAATATAAAAAAATTGTGTGCTATAGCTTAGAAAATAAATATGTGACTCTTGATGACAACATAATGATGTTTGTTTCCAACATTAGGGCCGTTTTCCTGGAGAAGTAAAATCCGCTTCGTGTTTTGTTTCCTTGCCACGATACTAACGAGTATCGCGATACTGGTATCGTCCCGGCCCTACTTATTGTCACAACAAACAATGTCATTTCCATCACAGGTTCCAACATGCAACCAGTTTAGACCTCAATGTCACAATGACCAGTGGTCTACTGAGTTTGAGTAGAATGATTAAGAAGAGAATGCTTGCAACACTGTTGAGTTCCATAAACTGAAATATCCTCTTAGGAGGGAGTCGCCTCATGGATGAGGAGAGTACCACTATCCCTGGCTCCTACTGATATAGGGTGATCCCCAAATGGCACCCTATTCTCTATGTAGCGCAGTACTTTTGACCCGGGAACAATATGAGCCATTTGGGATGCAGACATAGCCCTTGGCCGCATTCACTAGGAAAATTAAGGGGAGACTCACCGTCTCCCTGCAGTCCACACACAATTAGCACAATAACTGGACTCACCTATATAAAACAAACTGTGTGTATGACTGAACTTCAGAAAAACTTAGTGACAACTGACATCTACACAAAGCACTTGGGCTTATATATGGTGGTCAGAACTGTTGCTCTGCTGCTAGGGCGAGCAAGATGCCGAACGCTGGTGGGGTGGGGACTTGGGTTTTCTTTGATGTTTTTATTTAGATTTTTATTTTATGTACAAAGGTGTATATTTATACACAGTTGAAGTCTGAAGTTTACGTACACAGCCAAATACATTTAAACTCAGTTTGACAATTCCTGACATTTAATCCTAGTAAAAATGTCCTGTCTTAGGTCAGTTAGGATCACCACTTCATTTTAAGAATGTAAAATGTCAGAATAATTGGAGAGAATTACTTATTTCAGCTTTTATTTCTTTCATCACATTCCCAGTGGGTCAGAAGTTTACATACACTCAATTAGTATTTGGTAGCATCGCCTTCAAATTGTTTAACTTCCACAAGCTTCCCACAATATGGTGGGTGAAATTTGGCCCATTCCTCCTGACAGAGCTGGTGTAACTGAGTCAGGTTTGTAGGCCTCCTTGCTCGCACATGCTTTTTCAGTTCTGTCCACAAATGTTCTATAGGATTGAGGTCAGGGCTTGTGATGGCCACTCCAATACCTTGACTTTGTTGTCCTTAAGCCATTCTGCCACAACTTTGGAAGTATGCTTGGGGTCATTGTCCATTTGGAAGACCCATTTGTGACCAAGCTTTAACTTCCTAACTTCCTGACTGATGTCTTGAGATGTTGCTTCAATATATCCACAATTTTCCTTCCTCATGGTGTCATCTATTTTGTGAAGTGCACCAGTCCCTCCTGCAGCAAAGCACCCCCACAACATGACGACGCCACCCCGTGCTTCACGGTTGGGATGGTGTTCTTCGGCTTGCAAGCATCCCCCTTTTTCCTCCAAACATAACGATGGTCATTATGGCAAAACAGTTCTATTTTTGTTTCATCAGACCAGAGGACATTTCTCCAAAGAGTACAATCTTTGTCCCCATGTGCAGTTTCAAAACCGTAGTCTGGCTTCTTTATGGCGGTTTTGGAACAGTGCCTTCTTCCTTGCTGAGCGGCCTTTCAGGTTATGTCGATATAGGACTCGTTTTACTGTGGATATAGATACATTTGTACCTGTTTCCTCCAGCATCTTCACAAGGTCCTTTGCTGTTGTTCTGGGATTGATTTGCACTTTTCGCACCAAAGTACGTTCATCTCTAGGAGACAGAACGCGTCTCCTTCCTGAGCGGTATGACGGCTGCGTGGTCCCATGGTGTTTATACTTGCGTACTATTGTTTGTACAGATGAACGTGGTACCTTCAGGCGTTTGGAAACCAGACTTGTGGAGGTCTACAAATATTTTTCTGAGGGCTTGGCTGATGTCTTTTGATTTTCCCATGATGTCAAGCAAAGAGGCACTGAGTTTGAAGGTAGGCCTTGAAATACATCCACAGGTACACCTCCAATTGACTCAAATTATATCAATTAGCCTATCAGAAGCTTCTAAAGCCATGACATCATTTTCTGGAACATCCCCTGATGTTTAAAGGCACAGTCAACTTATTGTATGTAAACTTCTGACCCACTGGAATTGTGATACAGTGAACTATAAGTGAAATAATCCGTCTGTAAACAATTGTTGGAAAAATGACATGTGACATGCACAAAGTAGATGTCCTAACCCACTTGCAAAACTATAGTTTGTTAACAAGAAATTTGTGAAGTGGTTGAAAAACAAGTTTTAATGACTCCAACCTAAGTGTATGTAAACTTCTGTCTTCAACTGTGTGTGTGTGTGTGTGTGTGTGTGTGTGTGTGTGTAGGGATCCATCATGGGTTAGCACACTGGATGGTGAACTAGGCTATACAATGTACTAGAAACAGTAATGACAGGACGTTTCATGTCTTTGAGACTAATGTCTCGGGTCGCTCAAATTATAGATATCTAATGTGCAAATATTTAGGCTTGAGTGATGAATGTCAAATGTTAAGCCTAAATGTCCACCATATTCTAATTTAACATGGAATTAATGGAAGTTCAATCAGGAAGTCCTGGTCTGAATGCATCTTCTTGCATTAAACTTTGGTTCAGTTGTACAATGTAATTTACATTACTTCCTTAATCATAGAACGTTCCCGCTGTGCCCATTTGTTTACAAATGGTCGCATCAACAGCACAACTTCATGTCACTCCTCCTCTACCAATTAACCATGTGTGAAATGCCAGTCACTTATTATCCTCTAGCCAATGAGCCACAGGAAAATAATGTAATTCCACCTTGCTTTCTAATAGACCAACAGGCATAGCTGTTTAATTATCTTTTTTTATTCAGTTAGGCTCTAAGGCTCTCCTCTATGTAAACCTGCATACACCCCCCCCCCCTCTCTCAGACAATGCCCCTGAAGGAAGACAGAAATAACTAGACAATATGCATTCTATTATGTTTTCTGATTGTGAAGGAAATGAAGACAATATGGCTCAGAGACAGATAGACTGTTACAAGGCCTGTAGTTTTTCCTTTCTGATTGTAAAGTAATAGAGACAATATGGGACAGATAGGCCTATCCCAACCAAGCCTATTGTACAACACGGCTTGTACTTTCTCCTGATAGTAAAATAACTAATAAAAATCGTAAGTGGT
This sequence comes from Salmo trutta, assembly GCF_901001165.1. Classification (NCBI taxonomy): domain Eukaryota; kingdom Metazoa; phylum Chordata; class Actinopteri; order Salmoniformes; family Salmonidae; genus Salmo; species Salmo trutta. Next base: position 30,022,869 of record NC_042990.1, read on the forward strand.
TTGAGCAGTTATTTCCATGGCTGCCATAGAGATCCAATAAATGGCTAGACCTGATTCAAGCCCATCACATAGAACAATGTTGCATGCTTCAACCGCATAAAGAGCCAGAAGGTATTAGCAATTGCACCCTCCCTCTCATACTTAATGTTACCCGAAAGCACGGTAGATAAAAACTACATCCAAATGATGCATAATACAATTCATTAACGTAATGCACAGAGGAGCTCTCAAAAGGAAAGCCAGGAGAGGGAAGTGTTCTGGTTTGCAATGAAATTGAATGCATGCCAGAATTAAATTAATTTACTCCACATTTGCCTAACGCAGCATCATGCATGTCCAGAAAACAGCATGCATCCCCAGGAGGACAGTGTTCCAGGAATATTCCACAAGTCAAGAGCTTGGGCTAGGCAATAAAGGGAAAACAGTCCAGTCCCAAATTCAACTGTAAAAACAGGAACAGACAATAAAATAAAGTCAGAAAAGATAGCCCTAAACGACCTGTGACTGCAACAGCAAGTTTGAGTCTTTTCTTGTTGAGTACATTTGAAGACCTTGAAGTCGATCACAATGAGGCTAAGTATGAGACTGCTGGTCAATTTTTTTCAATCAATTTTTTATTCTTTTTTCATTTTGAATTGTGCTTGTTGACGTTTACTGCATCGATTGACAGAAACATAAGCATTCCACTGCACCCGCCATAACACCTGCTAAACAGTGTACGTGACCAATAAAATGTGATTTGGTTCACATTCCTAGAAAGAAACATATGTCAGCTGCATGAACTGACAGCAACTGCTTGAACCCAGGGGCCACGTTTGATGATATATCAGCACTAATAGGAATCTACTATATGCATTGCAACAAAGTAAACAATTGGACAGTAGGCCTTATCTGAGACCTTAAGCCCACACTGCCTGGTGCATTCTTTTCAGCTAACTGGCTGCAACCAAAGCACATTTACTGTAAACATTGACAGCATCCCTGTCTGCCTCATAATACAACTAGTTAGCTAATAGGCTAGCATTATATAAACAATGTATCCGGGCATTACAACCGGTTTGGTAATCCTGGCTTTTCACGTCGTCCATCATATTAGTGCTGTACATCCACAGGCCTAAACTAAACCACGATGGCTGCATTTACACAGGTAGCCCAATTTTAATATTTTGATTCATTCATTGGTATTTTGGCCAATCAGATCCGCTCTGAAAATGATCTGATGTGAAAAGATTTCATTCGTCAAAATACCAATTATTGTAGAAAAGCTCAGAATTGGGCTGCCTGTGTAAACGCAGCCGATGGGCGTTGCATCAGGTCGATGCACCTTGCCTCCGCCGCTTGATGAAATTATCAGAATGGCTACATCACATGGTATTCTCACTTACAGCGATTATTCCCAGATGACTTTGTTGCGTAGACTTATCTACAGCAAATGCCTCACAGCCAGTGTTGTCATTCGGTTAATGCTGAATAGGCCCAGTATCACCAATTACAAATGAACAGCACAGCTAATTCGAAGACGAAAAGGGGAGCAGGTTGCACGACTGTCTAGTTAAATTAGCTAACGTTTCATTACAGAATGTTATTGCGTTTCGAAATTAAACCATATGAGGCTAGCAAGCTAACACTGGCAACTACCTACATTTTGCTAGCCCACGGGTAAAAATAAAACCTAGACAATAGCAGATTTAGCTATCCATTCATAATTTCGAGAAAGTTGTAGAACAAGCATTTCACGCCTCGCATCAACATTGTAGCTGAAAATGTAGGCTAACATCGTAATGATTTTTTAAAAACCAACTGTGATATTTTATCCCCAAAGTGTTATCATACTCCATTCAAAAATATATTGCAGTATTTTAGTTATTGATATAACGTTAGGCGATAAGATTCACCATCTTTGTTCATTTAGTAAATAACGGCTGTTCAAATAGCTAGCTACGTTAACGTTACTAGCCATTAGGTAACTACTGCAAGTTGTTAGCTAGCTTGTTTATACTGCTAAAAATGAGAAGCAATTTGGCTAGCTTGTTTATACGGCTAAAAATGAGAAGCAATTTGGCGAATAATTCCAAATAAAAAGCAACCTTACCTTTTTGGTACGTGTACCTTTAACCAAGCAAAACAGTGTAGCTAACGTTAATTATTCAACGCCAATCCCCGTTGAAATGATGTTTCGCTTTCGAAACCCTGCTGTCTCCGATGTAAAACGTCCAGTTAGTAAGATTCTCAACAGCTTTTCACGCAATAGCGAGAACTACGGTGACTGGCGTCATCTCACGATATTGTCAGGTGCTTCTGTGTGGGAATCACCAAACCTAACACAAATCTATATGCTATTTTAATTGAAAACAAAGTATATTCACCGTTGAGTAACATGGTTTGATGTCAATACAATATGACTATGGTAAGAAAAACTGACGCATACATTTGGGTGTCAGCGTCCTACCTTTATATTAAACAGAGTGGTGTGTACTGTACTACCCATGAATATAAAAAACACATTCACACAAAGGTTTAAAAGAAAGTAGTCACAATTGCTTGCGGTCATCTTTTTAATATAAACCACAGGTTTGCTTTTCATACATCAACTGTCAACATTTCTTTTACTGTGTTGGAAGCACCATTTTGCAATAAAGTATATTGAATTTGCTTGCCAGGAAATTATGGCTAAAATAGTTATTTACTTATACACATTACAAATGTTTCCGTTTTACAAAAGTAGTGAATGACTAAATTAACATACATTTACACTGCTATGTCTTGTTCCCTCTAGTCTAGTATAAAGCATTTCGGTTTAAAACGCTTGCACATTTAGTTACATTAAACTAAGGGTCCATAGTCCCCATTTCCCAACAATACATTATTTCATAAAGAAAATGGGGTTAAATTGACTGTGTTAAATCATTGCCACTTTACTCCATGGATTTCCATCTCCATGGTTACTTCAATCTGTGCTGCTGAACTTTTATGTCTTGGAATAATATTTTCCTCCCAACTTTCCACTAGCCTGTTCCCTGTCACCTTGTCTCTTGCCCCGTCTGATGTCGGACAGTGTCCCATACATCCAGCATAGTGTGGTGGTTACTGTTGGTGTCGACTCCTCATAAGGTTGTCCAGTTCTGTCTTGTTGATGGTGCCGTAAGCCTGAGAGTAGCTGCCTAGTTTGGCACGGGGATCCCCGGCAGCCGCCATGTTGGCGTTACACTGGAAAACCTTCTTACTGAACCTGGGAGGAGGGGGCCGTGCCTCTCGTGACTGAGACTTGGACCGCTGGTTCTATATTCACCCCCCAAAAGGACCAAATGGAGAGAAAATCTGGGTTAGAGGGGGAGATTTCAAAATGTTATGAAGGTAAATATGGGACAATACAAGTCCTGTCCAATAACAAGAAGTAGTAGGATTCACTCCACAGCAGCTGAGTTCCCTGTTCCCAACAGGGTGATAATGAAACAGTCGGAAAGGACATTATAGATGATTTATGTATGGCATTGACATAAAACCTTAATAGTGACAGCAGCAACATTATATGAGATCATAGAGTATGACCTTGTTAATATAGCCCACTCACCAGGCGTGCAGAGGTGACACATATCCCTGAGGACACAGAGGGCTCGTCTCTGCGAACCAGTGGGTTGTTCTGAGGGTGGGAGAGGGTCAGGGAGAAGGAACGGGTACGGCTGACAGGGGCTGAGCGACCGTGCTGCAGAATCTGCTCCATAGACTGACAGATGGGGAGAGAGAGAGATCAAGAGAAAGACATTATTACATATCTTTTCCCCCCATGCATTGTATATTTTTCACTGGACACTGCAAATAACTTGTGCTGTGTAGTGATCATCAACACAATGTTTGATAAATCAAGAGTCTCTGTCTAATACATATGACTAAACATGCTTGTCTATCCAGTAATCTGTATTTTAGATATTCAAGGTGTCCACTGAATGTTGCTAGACCTCAGTCTGAATTGTGTGTAGTTCAATCCATTCCATTGTATTCTGGTATTAACAAGTGACGCTGCAACTAATCACTGAAGATCCTAGAACAAGGATCAAGGACACACTGATTACTTGCACAAACACATACGGTATACATATTACATCATGTATTTTAAGAGGATTTAAACTGGGTAATTTATTCTGCAACAATCTTTTTGATTTGTTGCTGATTATTGTTCCCTTGTTGCCGCTTGTATTGTATTAAACATGATCTATTGTATCTGTTGTAACTGAACTCTTTCCTGGGATCTGAGTTTTTCCTATCGCTGTGGTACTTACAACAGTGTTGCGAATAGCGCCCTCTGCTGGCGGTACAGTTACATTTTCATTACTCGTCTGTCCCTCCAGTTCCCTGCTGGCAGTACCGGAGCGAAAATAGTGAGGTGGTCCAGCCAGATTTCGAACAAAACCATCTGCGTGAGAGAAATAGAAGATAGTATGTGTCTGTGTGTATGAAGTATGAAGGTGTGTGTGAATGTGGGGGACCAAATCAAATAAAAATGTATTTGTCACTTACCGTAAAATGGTTACATACAAGCCCGGAGGGGATGGCTGCTGTTTTACCGCCTCCTAAACAATTGTGCTGTTTTGTGTGTTGGTGTACTCACTGGCAACGTGTGTGATGGGATTATATGTAGTCTTTCCCATGACGGGGCTAGCTGCAGGGCTGGTCCTCTCCAGGGACGGCTGGGTGGACACAGGTACGGTGATAACTGGATGAGCAGCCTGGTGTTCTGTCTTATCATGAGGGGATTTAACCCTAAGGTCCCCTCCACCAGCACCAGACACTGGCTCCAGCCCTCCTTTGTCCTTCCCAGTGGGCCTTTCCCTCCCATGGTCTCCACTGTCACACCCAGACCCTGACCTAGAGACAGGCTCCTCTTTCTTCCTCGGCATTACATGACGTGGCATTCTCCTTGTGGTCCTCTTCTCTAGAATCATCTTTTTCACAGGACAGATGAAAAAGTCACAGTATCTACAATAATTTTTATTTGTAATTCATTCATGTGATATATATTCATGTGATATATATATACATACATACATACATACATACATACATACATACATACATATATATATACACATACATACACACATACACATAATCCCCTGAAAGGAATTAGTTTAACACTGTATTAGTAACTGTTAAAAACTTGGCAGTAATGGTCCACCCTAAGCGAACCAAACACAGAACATGAGACAGGTGTTCAGTTCATCATCCTCTCTCCCCTCAGTATTACCTCATACAGTTTATTACGGTACTGAACCACCGACAACTGGACATCATCATCCACAGGCAGGATCACATCAGAGTCCAGACCTGGCTCCTTGGCTGGGTTGTGGAATCTCCAGTGACATGAAGAGGAAAAACACAAAGATGACAACGCAACACAAATAGATGTATCCATTGTTAAATCCAAGACTAGCCATGCATACTGACTTGACAAATCGCGCTACTCAGTAACACTGTAACATAAACAAACAAAACGGAAAACACTTTGGCTGTGTCCCGAACGGCACACTATTCCCAATATAGGGACCCTGGTCAAAAGTAGTGCACTATGTAGGGAACAGGGTGCCATTTGGGAAGCAACCTACATACTGTATATAGTAACAGGCGTGAACTTAAACCCTTTGTTTATAACAGAAATGATCAGCATTGGCATCACTAGAGGATTCACGCATTATGTCATCAAACAGTTTTGCTTGCTCTTTGGGCTATAGGCTAGGTTACTCTAAAGCTCCTTGTGACAACTGCTGATTTAAAAAGGACTATAAAGCACATTGCACTACATTTTAATGTATGAGATGTGCTGTATAAGGTACCTGGAGACGTAGAGGTGCTGCAGGGCCTGCTCAGCGGTCAGCCTCTTGTCTGGGTTGAACACCAGCAGGCGACGCACCAGGTCTAGGGCATCCGGGGGCACCGACGATTGCAGAATATCCTCTAGAGGCACCTGGGGCCTGGACACAGACAAATACAGTGCAGCGCAGTGAATACATGTCTACAAATGTCTAGACAGCTGACTCAGCACCTTTATATAGACGTTTACTTCTGTTGGACCCAGTAGATTTCCACTATGACTTACTTCAGTAGCATCCTCTGAATCACAGAGGCACCATACTCAGATCTGATCGAAAGTATGTCTGAAAACAAAATCCCAAATTATTACTAAGGTAATGATCAGTTGGTCAGTTAGGGGCATAACAACTTGATTCCCACTACTAGTGCTCAACAACCAAATAGCCCACTAGCAATGATCTGTGAACCCTGCAGCGAGGACTAAATACTCACCCTCTGGGCTAGGGTGTGGAATTGCACTCATTATTTTCTCTATCTGGTTGATGGTGGAAGTTCCAGGGAAAAGGGGCTGCCCAAGCAGCATCTCTCCTAGGATACAACCTATACTCCACATGTCGACCCCCTTTGTGTATCTGTTGAAGAAATCAAAGAATTTTCATGGACTGACTTCCAATATGCAGGTTTCTGCATGGCTACTACTTACTCACATCAAGTACATTGATGTCGCAAAAGGGCAACTCATTTTAACATTACAAACTTACAATAATAATATTTAATTTGTACAGCGCATTTCTCACCCTCAGCCCACATCATTTTCAATGGCAGAGAGAGAGAAAGAGATAAACATATACATTAAAAAGTTGAGAAAAAAATTATTATAATATATATATATATATACACACACACACTTCATATTCTCCAGCTCCACTCCCAACATCAACATGTGAAAATGGCGCTTTTCTATGTTTGGTAGTAGTATTTCCAATGACGTCATCTGATTTAACCAATTATGGATCTGTGCATTTCACCATATATATATATATATATATATATATATATATATTTTTTTTTATAAGGTGAAATGCACACATCCATACAAAACAAAAATGGCCGCATCCCGCAAAACACCAGTCTCAACGTCAACAGTGAAGAGGCGACTCTGGGATGCTGGCCTTCTAGGCAGAGTTGCAAAGAAAAAGCCATATCTCAGACTGGCCAATAAAAAGAAAAAGGGCAAAAGAACACAGACACTGGACAGAGGAACTCTGCCTTGAAGGCCAGCATCCCAGAGTCGCCTCTTCACTGTTGACGTTGAGACTGGTGTTTTGCGGGTACTATTTAATGAAGCTGCCAGTTGAGGACTTGTGAGGCGCCTGTTTCTCAAACTAGACATTCTAATGTACTTGTCCTCTTGCTCAGTTGTGCATTGGGGCCTCCCACTCTTTCTATTCTGGTTAGGGCCAATTTGCGCTGTTCTGTGAAGAGAACAGTTGACAGTGTTGTACGAGATCTTCAGTTTCTTGGCAAATTCTCTCATGGAATAGCCTTCATTTCTCAGAACAAGAATAGACTGACGAGATTCAGAAGAAAGGTCTTTGTTTCTGGACATTTTGAGCCTGTAATCAAACCCACAAATCCTGATGCTCCAGATACTCAACTAGTCTAAAGAAGGACAGTTTTATTGCTTCTTTAATCTGCACAACAGTTTTCAGCTGTGCTAACACAATTGCAAAGGGTTTTCTAATGATCAATTAGCCTTTTAAAATGATAAACTTGGATTAGCTAATACAACGTGCCATTGGAACACAGGAGTGATGGTTGCTGATACGCCTATGTAGATATTCCATTAAAAACAAATCTGCCGTTTCCAGCTACAATAGTCATTTACAATGTCTACACTGTATTTCTGATCAATTTGATGTTATTTTAATGGACAAAATAATTGCTTTTCTTTCAAAACAAGGACATTTCTAAGTGACCCCAAACTTTTGAACAGTAGTATGTATGTATGTATGTATGTATGATATATATATATATATATATATATATATATATATATATATACACACACATACATTTTCATTCAAGCCTCAAAGGAATGGCTCAGCTACTTGGGAAAAGTAGGCCATACAGTGCACTGCTCCATGTAATCCCAGTGCGTGTGTACCTTGAGGAGCCCAGCAGGATCTCAGGAGCTCTGTACCACCGCGTCGCCACATACTCGGTCAGCGCCGGGTTCCCAGCATCCTCCTGGATCTGGCAGAGAGACCTCGCTAAACCGAAGTCACAAAGTTTCACAAAGCAATCCGCGTCAAGTAGAATATTGGAGGGCTATGGGAAGAGAAAAGTAAATTCAATCATGTCATCAAAATAGTTATTCTCCAGATAAACAAAAGAAGAATTGGATAGCGTCACCCATACTGGTGGCACCAGCACATCTGCAAATGCAGTAATGTCATAATCTCAATATACACAGTTCTTAGTACATTGACAATTTAACCATTGTACTGTACCTTCTGGTCTCTGTGGATGACATTGCCTGAGTGCATGTATTTGGTGGCCTTGAGGAGTTGATGCATGATATAGCGTTTATGGATGTCTTTCAGCAGGTTGCCTTTCTTTATCACCGCATGCAGGTCGGTGTCTGCAACACACAGGTGGTAAAAACACTAATAACCAACAGGAATCGTAAACAAATTAAATCATCCAGAATTGAACTTTAATTCATACCACACTTAGAATAATGACACTTTGAAAACACCTTTCCACAAACACACAATGAATTTAACAGTCAAGTGAATGACAAATCAGACATGTCACGTTTCCCATAAACAATCTACGCACTCCTGCAGTGACCCCAAAATGTTAGCAAGTGTGGCGGTGGGCGAATGCCAGGGGCACCAGGTGCAGTGATGCGGGTCCACACACTAAGAGATTAGACTGCAGGGAACAGAGAGAAGTCCAATGTGGGGACTCAGCATGCATAGTAGGCAGCCAAGAGAGGAGCCCTCCCCATCACCCTTTCTTCTGGTGCCCGGTTTAAACTGCTGAATAACCTTGCCTGCATTCTTTGTGCTGTCATTTTAAAATGGCCGACCCAATCAAATTTAGCACAGGGTAGGTGGCCAATAATAAATACTGTGGCAAAGCCTTGAAAATGTATTTTTGTAGGCATCAGGGTGATTTACACGATCAAGACTTGTCAATGCAAGCATCCTGCATGTACAGTACCAGTCAAAAGTTTGGACACACCTAATCATTTAAGGGTTTTTCTTTATTTTGACATTTTCTACATTGTAAAATAATAGTGAAGACATCAACACTATCAAATAACACATATGGAATCATGTAGTAAAAAAAGTGTTAAACAAATCTAAATATACACTGCTCAAAAAAATAAAGGGAACACTTAAACAACACAATGTAACTCCAAGTCAATCACACTTCTGTGAAATCAAACTGTCCACTTAGGAAGCAACACTGATTGACAATAAATTTCACATGCTGTTGTGCAAATGGAATAGACAACAGGTGGAAATTATAGGCAATTAGCAAGACACCCCCAATAAAGGAGTGGTTCTGCAGGTGGTGACCACAGACCACTTATCAGTTCCTATGCTTCCTGGCTGATGTTTTGGTCACTTTTGAATGCTGGCGGTGCTTTCACTCTAGTGGTAGCATGAGACGGAGTCTACAACCCACACAAGTGGCTCAGGTAGTGCAGCTCATCCAGGATGGCACATCAATGCGAGCTGTGGCAAGAAGATTTGCTGTGTCTGTCAGCGTAGTGTCCAGAGCATGGAGGCGCTACCAGGAGACAGGCCAGTACATCAGGAGACGTGGAGGAGGCCGTAGGAGGGCAACAACCCAACAGCAGGACCGCTACCTCCGCCTTTGTGCAAGGAGGAGCAGGAGGAGCACTGCCAGAGCCCTGCAAAATGACCTCCAGCAGGCCACAGATGTGCATGTGTCTGCTCAAACGGTCAGAAACAGACTCCATGAGGGTGGTATGAGGGCCCGACGTCCACAGGTGGGGGTTGTGCTTACAGCCCAACACCGTGCAGGACGTTTGGCATTTGCCAGAGAACACCAAGATTGGCAAATTCGCCACTGGTGCCCTGTGCTCTTCACAGATGAAGCAGGTTCACACTGAGCACATGTGACAGACGTGACAGAGTCTGGAGACGCCGTGGAGAACGTTCTGCTGCCTGCAACATCCTCCAGCATGACCGGTTTGGCAGTGGGTCAGTCATGGTGTGGGGTGGCATTTCTTTGGGGGGCCGCACAGCCCTCCATGTGCTCGCCAGAGGTAGCCTGACTGCCATTAGGTACCGAGATCCTCAGACCCCTTGTGAGACCATATGCTGGTGCGGTTGGCCCTGGGTTCCTCCTAATGCAAACAATGCTAGACCTCATGTGGCTGGAGTGTGTCAGCAGTTCCTGCAAGAGGAAGGCATTGATGCTATAGGACTGGCCCGCCCGTTCCCCAGACCGGAATCCAATTGAGCACATCTGGGATATCATGTCTCGCTCCATCCACCAACGCCACGTTGCACCACAGACTGTCCAGGAATTGGCGGATGCTTTAGTCCAGGTCTGGGAGGAGATGCCTCAGGAGACCATCCGCCACCTCATCAGGAGCATGCCCAGGCATTGTAGGGAGGTCATACAGGCACGTGGAGGCCACACACACTACTGAGCCTCATTTTGACTTGTTTTAAGGACATTACATCAAAGTTAGATCAGCCTGTAGTGTGGTTTTCCACTTTAATTTTGAGTGTGACTCCAAATCCAGACCTCCATGGGTTGATAAATTGGATTTCCATTGATTATTTTTGTGTGATTTTGTTGTCAGCACATTCAACTATGTAAAGAAAAAAGTATTTAATAAGATTATTTCATTCATTCAGATCTAGGATGTGTTATTTTAGTGTTCCCTTTATTTTTTTGAGCAGTATATTTTAGATTATTCAAAGTAGCTACCCTTTGCACACTCTTGGCATTCTCTCAACCAGCTTCATGAAGAATGCTTTTCCAAATGTCTTGAAGGAGTTTCCACATATGCTGAGCACTTGTTGGGTGCTTTTCCTTTACTCTGCGGTCCAATTCATCCCGAACCATCTCAATTGGGTTGAGGTCGGGTGATTGTGGAGACCAGGTCATCTGATGCAGCACTCCATAATTCTCCTTCTTGGTCAAATAGCCCTTACACAGCCTGGAGGTGTGTTTTGGGTCATTGTCCTGTTGAAAAACAAATGATAGTCCCACTAAGTCAAACCACATGGGATGGCATATCGCTGCAGAATGCTGTGGTATCCATGCTGGTTAGTGTGCCTTGAATTCTAAATAAATCACAGACGGTCACTAGCAAAGCACCCCCACACCATCACACCACCTCCATGCCTCACGGTGCGAACCACACATGTGGAGATCATCCGTTCACCTACTCTGCGTCTCACAAAGACATGGAGGTTGGAACCAAAAATATCAAAGGACAGATTTACACCAGTCTAATGTCCATTGCTCGTGTTTCTTGGCCCAAGCAAGTCTCTTCTTATTATTGGTGTCCTTTAGTAGTGGTTTCTTTGCAGCAATTTGACCATGAAGGCCTGATTCACACAGTCTCCTCTGAACAGTTGATGTTGAGATGTGTCTGTTACTTGAACTCTGGGAAGCATTTATTTGTGCTGCAATCGGAGGTGCAGTTAACTCTAATGAACTTATCCTCTGCAGCAGAGGTAACTCTGGGTCTTCCTTTCCTGTGTCGGTCCTCATGAGAGCCAGTTATCATAGTGCTGATGGTTTTTGTGACTGCACTTGAAGAAACTTTCAAAGTTCTTGAAACTTTCCAGATTGACTGATCTTCATGTCTTAAAGGGGCGGCAGGTAATCTTGTGGTTAAAGCGTTGGGCCTGTAACCGAAAGGATGCTGGATCAAATCCCCAAGCTGACAAGGTACAAATCTGTCCTTGATATCGGCCCCGGTACGCCGTCATTGTAAATAAGAATTTATTCTTAACTGACTTGCCTAGTCAAATAAAGGTTACATTTAAAAACAATTAAAATAACTTACAAGTAATGATGGACTGTTGTTTCTCTTTGCTTATTGAGCTGTTCTTGCCATAATATGGACTTGGTCTTTTACCAAACAGGGCTATCTTCTGTATACCACCCCTACCTTGTCACAACACAACTGATTGGCTCAAACACATTAAGAAGGAAAGAAATTCCACAAATTAACAAGGCACACCTGTTAATTGAAATGCATTCCCGGTGACTATCTCCTGAAGCTGGTTGAGAGAATGCCAAGAGTGTACAAAGCTGTCATCAAGGGAAAGGGTGGCTACTTTGAATAACCTCAAATTTATTTTGATTTGATAAACACTTTTTTGGTTACTACATGATTCCATATGTGTTATTTCATAGTTTTGATGTCTTCACTATTATCTACAATGTAGAAAACAGTACAAATAAACAAAAACCCTGGAATGAGTACAGTAGGTGTCCAAACATTTGACTGGTACTACAAATCTGTTATTACCAAATAGGCATTTTATATGATACCATCTCACATATCACCACACTCATCAAGTGAAATCAAATGAATATTCAAAATGGATGTAAACAGATAATCCACATAAGAGTCCTCACCCATGTATTCAAAGACCAGGTAAATATCTTTGTCATTTTGAGCTCTGATGACATTCAGCAGTTTGACGATGTTGGCATGATCTCCAAACTCCTGCAGGGAGAAATACATAACAGTTTAGATAACACACGCACGCACGCACACATACTCCTCAAAGACCACCGTAATTGAGTGAAATCAATGTTAAGACTGCAAATCTTCTTAGGGATAGTGACATAACCAACACCACCTAGACTGTTCTTAACGTTTAGATGCGTTGTTATGTAAACCCTCTCCACTATGGTGCCAGTGTTTCTGTGGGAGATGGCAATAGCTGATTATGGACACTGACACACAGTTTACAGACTTGGGCTCTGTTTTTCCTGGCCACAGAGGATGGGAACAAAAACTGACCACACTGTTTTCTTTTCCCTGTGTGACCAGTTTTCTGTTCACTTTCAATAGGTCAGAATATATGGCCACCCTATGGATGATTAACTAAGCACCAAATCACACTGCAAACTGTCCACAATACTGTTAGTAGTCTCTTTAAAATGGTACAGGTGTTGTATCTGTGAACCTGGACTAAGGCTTCTGTTCAACTACAGAATAAACTAAACAAAACTGTTTCTGTCTAGACTACGAGTCTTTATCATATGGAATTATTTTATGCATACATTTCAAAACCATGCCATAAAAATGTTCATGTCCATTTTGTTATGTGTAATCTCTCTGGTGGACAGGCTACGTTTATGTGAGATTTTCGGTTCTAGGTTGCCCAGATTATGTTATACACAATTTTAGATACAACAGTTCAGCACTTGGCAGGGTCTAATCAGCATCAAGGAGTCTTCCTGAAAAGCAGGAGCCATCTGGTGTTTACATTACGGTATGCAAACACGGTCCCTGTGTACACAGCAACATGACCATTCCACTCAGGCTATATACACTAGCTGGCTGCGGTTGTGCTCCATTTCAAACAATTGAACCACTCACTTCAATTTTCCAATTGTTGCTAACTGAAATAGATATTCATTCTTACCTGAAGAAACATTATTTCTCTGAATGTCCTCTGTGGAGAAAAAATAACATTGGGAAGATGTAGGAAAGGCCAAAGTAATTTTAATTGACAATGTATTTAATCATTAACAGACTAAATGAAACAAGTTGTTTGAGAACCCCTGGCCCTTACAGTATTGCCATAAAATTATAATTAGATTAAGTCAAGGTTGTTGAACAGGGACTTTTTTGTTACTCTCCTCAAACTGTCACAACATTAAGAGATCATACCTCTGTAGCTACATCTACTTAGTGGCAGACAAAACTAGCAGCCAATGTCAATGACCAATATCATCATGTATCACAAACCTGGGCATCAGTCCTATTCCTGAAGGCATCAAATATTTTCTTTACAGCCACAACTTCTCCTGTCTGTCTGTCCACAGCCTTCCATACAATCCCATATGCCTGGACACAGAGTGGATAAAGAGATACAAAACTGATAGTGAATCATTATCAGGATTAAAAGGTAAAACAAAACAGCCACAGGACTATAGTTGAGCCCTAAGATAAACTCAAAGCACAATATTGGAAACACAGGGAAGTAGAGTAGAGAGTAAGGAAAGAAAACGTTCTTGGGAGCGATTACTAAGCACTTTTAGAGTCAGCAGCACACCGAGGAGAGGGACTGGTTATGACATCAATGGGTGAGAAGAAGAGAAGACATAATCAGGGAACACTAGACACTGGTCCCTCTGGCGTCAGAGACTTGCTGCTTAGCGAGCATAGCAAGGCTAACTTTAATACTGTCAGACAGACTGAAAACTGGAAGACCTTTGGGGGAAGGTTATGGTCTTGGAACTTATAAGGGTACTCTTGGTATTGTAACCTAGGAATAGTGCCCAACAACAGCACATCGGTCCCCCCCTTGGGTAAAACTGAATTGTAGTAAACGTGCTGAAAGCTCACTCCACAGCTAGCTTGAAATGTTGCCGATGGAGCTATCCAATTGGTGCCTTTTGTATAGCTCAAACAGTTGGTACATTGTCAAGCAGGGTCACGTGTGTTCGCGAGAATACGATCACTGGTTCGAGCAGGGTATGGGGGCAGGGACAGTAGAGGAAGACGTACTGTGAGCAGCACACCGATGTCAGATTCATTACTGTATTATTGACTGTATGTTTGTTTATTCCATGTGTAACTGTGTTGTTGTATGTGTCAAACTGCTTTGCTTTATCTTGGCCAGGTCCCAGTTATAAATGAGAACTTGTTCTCAACTAGCCTACCTGGTTAAATAAAGGTGAAATAAAAAAATGAACACCTGTGTAATAGGACCCATGGCCTCCCCTCAAGGGAAGGTTCTAGGTAGTATTGTGTGACGCATCTACATGACTCAACAGTTTGCCACCTGGCAATATACAGTTCAGAGATATAATAAGCATCAGGGAGGCTAGATCTAGCACATGGTGAAACTCTCTTATTGTTTTGTCAAGAGAAAGAAAACAGGTCTTCCATTATCCTATGTCTAGGGAAAAACCAAAACAAAAGCTTTGGACTCAGAAGTCAGGGATTTTTCTATTTCCCTAGTATCAAAGTCTGCTGATCTGTCTGAAAAAAATGTCTTGTTCTGAAAAAATGTATAATCCTCCAGTTTATGGCATCAGTATTCACAGAGACAAAGTTTGGGGAATTTTAAGAATTGTTCTTAAAGGAATAACTTGGGAGGTAAACGTGAAAAGTAGCAATGTGTGTAATTCAATTACTATTTCTATAAAATAAAATGGATTTCAAAAGCGACTTTTGTTACTATTTCTTTAGTTAGTACTCATCACGTCAATCAAATCCATACCATGACACACAACCACTTGTTCTTTGTATTTATTTGCTTGACAGCAAATAGTGTGCAATTTATATTTTTTTTTATTAATTTACCTTTATTTAACTTGGCAAGTCATTAAGAACAAATTCTTATTTACAATGACGGCCTACCCCAAACCTGGACGTCGCTGGGCCAATTGTGCGCCACCCTATGGGACTTAATTACCGCCGGATGTGATACAGCTTGTCATTCATGAGTTTGACTTTCACATTACTATTGTCAGATTTTTTATTTTTTACAACAAATACATTTTTTCCCCAGAACTATAAAAACTGGGGACAGACAAAATTACTTACCCCCTTTCCAAGTCTTTTCTTTATTTCATATTTCATGGAAATATGATCCTCCACTTCCGTGACGTTCATCCTAATTATTTGTTTAGATAGTTAACTCTTATGCAATGTTTTTCATTCCTTTTTGGTAATTACAAAGTAACGGTCAGCCACAAGTCGAAATTCTGCAAGGAAACACTTGAATCAACTGTTTTCAGAACGTCCATGATCAAGGTATCAACTTCCTTTGCAGCTGCAATCTCCATATGACTACACACATTTTTTTTAACAACTTTCGTTTGAAGGAGTTGAATATAAACAGTTAGCTAAATACAAAAATCACGATTCATGTGTTGTTGTTTGGCAGCCAGTTCTGCTTGCAGCAGCGCGCTAACTAGCTTCTTTGAACTTCTGAGCTAATGTTGAATGGTTATTGATCAATCACTGTCGTTGCCCACCGATACATTCCTTAACAAATATCTCCCTCCCGAAAATTACCGATGGTCTTTTTTGAAAGTTCTGAAACAGTCCGGTTCAAGGATATCGGCGACAGGTGTTGATTGCTGGATACAAACAAGCATATCGGTTCGTTTTGTAATTGTTTGTCGTCCTGGAGACGCAACTATACGCTGCTGTACGGTTTCCGAAGTCAAAATGTACTATATCGTAACAATTAATGGGGAAAAAAAAGAGCTTTTTGGTCTTAATTTAAGGTTAGGCATTAGGTTTGCAGTGTGGTTAAATTCACGATTAAAATAACTTTTTAATTAGATCAATTGTAGAAGTAGGCGGGGTTTATGACTTTGTGGCTGTGGTAACTAGTGACAACCGTCCCAAAAGCTTTTAAAGGAGCCGTACGCTTTATTTTATGAATCGATAAGTGGGATGCACTGTTGAGCGCTACATCCCGCGGGGTTTGTGCTGACTGTACGGAGATTGTGACAGCCGGTTAAATGGCATCCCTTGAGAAGGCAAGAACAAGATGTATGGCAGGAGAAGTGCAGTATTATCATAAGGCGACATATACTTGGAATACAGAGGAGGAATGGCGGGAAAAAGAGGCTGAGGAGGTCTAAGAGAGAGAGGGGGAGGAAGAGGGTGAGCTTGAGTCGGTTAAAAATGGCAGAAAAAAAGGATATGGTTTGTTAAAGAAGAATGGTAGAAAGTGTAAAACAGAGTGAGCTGAAGACAGAAGGAGAAATGGATGCGAATGAGGTTGAAGTATTAGAGGTGGTAGGTGTGGTGAAGTTCTCGGAGCCCGAGGCTTGCACCGAGGGTCAGCATAAAGATGAGTCTGTGACAGGAGTGAAGCTTTTGGAAAAAATGGACCCTTGCCTTTTGGCTGATCCATTTGTGGTTTCACGGTGGGTGAAAACAGAGTTGGGGGCTGTGGAATCATTGGTGAGGGTAACCAAAAGTGGTCTTGTGATAATTTGTGTTTCTGCTGGTCAGAGGGAGAAGGTGCTCTGCGTTAAACGAATGGGGACAAGAAATGTGAAAGGAGTGTTTACTGGGGTAGCAGTAAATGTAAAAGTTGACCAACTGAAGGGGAAGATTCCAGGTGTTTGATGCAACACAGACAGTGTGGCGTGAGTGGTGAAACAGAAGTCATTGTCTGTTCTTTTGAGTTTTGATGTTGAGTCGTTGCCCGACAAATTGATTTTAGGATATATAAGTTATCCTGTACAAGCTTTTGTGCCAAATGCATCACATTGTTACAGGTGTCAAGCTTATGGGCATGTGGCAGCAGTGTGTTGGAGGGAGGTTCCTATGTGTGAGAAGTGTGCAAAGGGCATGAGACAAAGGAGTGTGTAACATTGAGGAAAGTAGTGGTATGTGTTAATCGTAGGGGTGCCCATGTGGCTGGGGATCAGAAATGTCCCATGCAAGAGAGCCAGGTTGAGGTTTCAGGGTTACAGTAGTGCAGAAGTTGTCATACGCTGAGGCAGTGAAGACAGTAGAGGAAGATGGGTCAAGGGGGAGAGATTCTGAGAGGAGTGGTGTGAGTAGTAGATCTGTACCAGTACAGAGGGATAGGTCAACAAGTGATATGTTTCAGTGAGATTGGATTTTTAGCATTTATAGCAATGGTTATCAACTGTACTGCAGGGATGGAATGTAAGTCGCAGAAAATTGAGGTTGTGGTGGCAGCTGCAGAGGTATTTGAGTGTGCGAGACATCAGAAGAGTGTTAAGTGGTAGTCCCATTATTTCAGGTTGTTGGCCTGAGGTAGGACTAAATAGATTTAAATAGTGGAGTAGGGTGGTGTTATTTTTTGTGAGTGTTGTGTTAGATGGTAGGGTATTTTTTATTTTTCAAGCAAAGTATAAGGGAGTTGTACTCCAGTCTAGTAGGTGGCAGTAATGCAACATTTATTGATGCCAACCACTGTTAAACCTCAACGAAGAAGACGCACCCAAGCTGTTGTGAGGCCAGAACACTCGGATCAACCCTACTCCTTGGCCAGAGCATCCAGTGTGTGCTCTTAACGCCCCGAGTGCGTAACGCTCTGAATTTACAAAAACTGACAATCTAACAACGTTCTGAATTTTTACAAATGCCCAGAGCACACTCTAAGCGCTCTCTGGTACTCCAGAGTGAATTTACAAACGCACCCAGTGTACCAAGCAAAATGTGCAATGAATGACCTTAGAATTCAGACATATATCTAAACATGATAACAGGCAGACACCAAAGTTGGAGGTAGATGTTTTTAAATATTATTTCTAAAAAGTGTTACATGCTTTTTAAAATTCAAAACTGCATTATTTACAATGGTAATTGTTAATAAATATGCTCTCCCTAATTTTCATTGAGGGGTGAAACACCATTTAGTCAGCATCCCAAAAGGAGGAGGAAATTCTATGAATCCACCCATCTCCATTGCCCACCTAATGTGGCCAAATCCTCACATCTAAACAAAAACTGAATTAAGAATGTTAACTGAAGTATAGTACTATAATATAAAATGTACTCAAATCAAATGAGAAACAAAATCATAGATAAACACATTTCATTCACTAGAGTGTTTCAACATGATCATCAATAAGGGTGCATTACAGGTTGGCCGTAACTATTTTAAGGCCCACCTGTCCATCAACTGTTTCAACTTGAGTTAAATGAACATCCATTGCCAGGAATAACCTGTACACAAATTATTGGAGTGCCTCAGAGTGCAGATGAGGAACAGCAACACTGTATTTCACATAAATTTAGCAGTTCATTTTCCATCTCAAAATGTTATTTCCATCCCATTATCAAAGTTTTGGCTGACCAAACTTCTTAAACACACCCCAGGTCACTTTTTTACATGTTGTATTTCAAATATCTTGTCTTCATATAAAGTGACTTTTAAAGGGTACAGACTCACACCGGGCCTTGTGTTGGTATGACAACACCAGACGTCAACACAGTCCTATGTACTGTAGATGCTAGAACAGGCTGATACCACATTGACTCGGTATCAGTACCCCCTGTATATAGTCTCATTATTATTTTACTGTGTTACTTAAAAAAAAAAAAAAATTTAACTTTAGTTTATTTAGTAAATATTTTCTTAAAACTGCATTGTTGGTTAAGGGCTTGTAAGTAAACATTTTTACGGTAAGGTCTACACCTGGTGTCTTCGGAGCATGTGACAAATCAAATTTAATTTGATATGAGTAGTCTTAACACAGTGCCCCATCACTCAGGCTAGAGAACTACAACTCAACTAGGCATCTCACTGAACAGGAGGAACCCACTTGGTTCACAGCACTGGACGCAGCCAAGAGTCTAGGTCAGAGTTCAAAGGATAAGACAGACAAGTACTGTACCAGAGATGGAGGAAGAAAGATATTATTCCACTGAATAGTACAGACCACAAACAGAGGAGATTGACCTCTGAGACGCGTAGCGAGAGAGGAGAGGAAGGGATAGTACAATGATATAAGAAAGGTGACAACAGTCCTGGATGATGGGTAGATTAGGATGAGTGTAAGAAGCGGTTGAAGGCGTTGTAGGCTGACTCCAGGTCAAACAGCATCTGGCGAACCTGGGAGTCGTCCAGCTCATCAGAGGCTGACATGCTGCTGAGAGTGGTCAACCTAAAGAGGAAAACACGCAACTTTTTACCTTCGGAATTACTATACTATTTTAGTGTTACACCTACTGTCATGGTTAGACAATACGGGCCAGTTTCCCCAGACACAGATTAAGCCTAGTCATATATTAAAAAGCATGGTCAATGAGGATTCTCCGTTGAAAGTGCTTCTTAGTCCAAGACTAGGCTCAACCTGTGTCTGGGAAACCAGCCCTAAATGTGTGTAAGTGAGGTATATCTTTACCAGAGGGTGACTTTGTCCTTGGCCTCATTGTCTGGGGGCATGTTGCTCATTCTGTTCATGGTCTCCATCAGCTCTCTCAGGTCTGGTTGGATCTGATCAATTCAAACCACCCCATCAGTCAATGAAACATAGAAACAATACCGGACCCTAACCACTTTACCTGACAGGTTATATGGCTGCGTTTACACAGGCAGCCCAATTCTGATCTTTTGTCCAATTATTCATCTTCTGACCAATCACATCAGATGTTTTGCTAAAAAAATGAGCAAAAGAACAGAATTGTCCTATGTAGCCTAAAAATAGGGACTGAGGCTTTCCAAGCCCTAATTACTTTAGAGGTGATATGTTGATGTTCATTGTCACTTGACCTCAGTTTGATCTATTTACCTCATCCATCGCCCGGATTTCCAGACGTAGCTTGTCCATCACCGTGATAAAGAGCTGGGGATAAGAGAGGAGAAACAGAGACAAAGGACAATAATGTGTAAGCTTAACTGATGATTTCACTGTCTGTCAGAAACCTGAAATTTACTGCAGAACAAATCACACACTTTCAAAATGTGTGGTCTGACAAGGTAAAAATCAGTCATTCTGCCCCTGAGCAAGGCAGTTAACCCAATGTTCATTGGGCGCCGATGACGTGTATGTCGATTAAGGCAACCCCCCGCACCTCTCTGATTCAGAGGGGTTGGGTTAAATGTGTAAAACATTTCAGTTTAATGCATTCAGTTGTACAACTGACTAGGTATCCCCCCTTTCCTTTCCTTTCCTACCAGTCTGATCTTATAAAAGAGTTTGAATTTGTGTGTTATATCTATCCTATGCTGTTCCTCTCTGTTCAGCGGCCCTGCTGGATCTTGGCAGGATTGATGTGGGATGCAATTTGCTGTGGCACTTAAGGGGGCACCAACAGTGTTCTGGGATGAGCCAGAACATGCGAAAAATTAAGAAAAAGACTTCATGCCAGAACAGAACGCACTTTATTATTAAATCGATATTGGACCGCAAATGCTTCAATGTTGGCAAAAAAATGTCAGTGATCCCAGCGTCTGAAATCCCTTAGTGTTTAATGTCATGAGCATGGCGAAGAGACCTACCGATACGATATCAGCAATGCAGCGATTCAGGTTGCCCTTGTCATCCTTGATGGTGATTGGTCGATCCTCCTTGATTCTCTCCATAGCTAGCGGGCAGTCAAGCTGATATACAAGAGAAGGGAGAGGAGAACAATATGAAATACAAACCAATGTACTCATATTCAGATATTGTTCTAGAGTTCAGCAGCCAGCAGATGGCTAAAGCACATACACATCTGCGATCAGCCACTTTACCTTACAGTGAGTGGATTCCATTAACTGCAAAAGCTGCACTCCACTCAAAGCAGTGTGACTGATATAAACTCACTCTGTACTTCCTGCAGAAGTCATCGATAGAACCCACGTCAGATCCCTGGACCTGTTTGAAAGCAGCCTTGTACTGCACCAGTAGCCTGGAGCAAGCAGCCGTGTACCTGATGGAAACACACAGTAATGGATCTCATTCTCTAATGTTGAAGCAACCTCATACAGTACTTTCAGAAAGTATTCATATGCCTTGACTTTTTCCACATTTTGTTGTGTTGCAGCCTGAATTTAAAATATAATTTGTGTCACTGGCCTACACACAATACCCCATAATGTCAAAGTGGAATTGTTTTTAGACATTTGTACAAATTAAAACCTGAAAAGCTGAAATGTCGAGTCATTCCCTTTGTTATGGCAAGCCCAAATAAGTTCAGGAGTATAAATGTGCCTCTTAAGGATCCACCCCTTTTTTCAATTTTCACCTAAAATGACATACCCAAATCTAACTGCCTGTAGCTCAGGACCTTTTAATTTATTTATTTTATTTCACCTTTATTTAACCAGGTAGGCAAGTTAAGAACAAGTTCTCATTTACAATTACGACCTGGCCAAGATAAAGCAAGCAGTTTGACACATACAACAACAGAGTTACACATGGAGTAAAACAAACATACAGTCAATAATATAGTAGAAAAATAAGTCTATATACAAAGTGAGCAAATGAGGTGAGATATGGGAGGTAAAGGCAAAAAAGTCCATGGTGGCGAAGTAAATACAATATAGCAAGTAAAACACTGGAATGGTAGATTTGCAGTGGAAGAAAGTGTAAAGTAGAAATAGAAATAATGGGGTGCAAAGGAGCAAAATAAATAAATACAGTAGGGGAAGAGGTTGTTTTTTGGGCTAAATTATAGATGGGCTATGTACAGGTGCAGTGATCTGTGAGCTGCTCTGACAGCTGGTGCTTAAAGCTAGTGAGGGAGATATGTGTTTCCAGTTTTAGAGATTTTTGTAGTTCGTTCCAGTCATTGGCAGCAGAGAATTGGAAGGAGAGGCAGCCGAAGGAGAAATTGGCTTTGGGGGTGACCAGAGAGATATACCTGCTGGAGCACGTGCTACAGGTGGGTGCTGCTATGGTGACCAGCGAGCTGAGATAAGGGGGAACTTTACTTAGCAGGGTCTTGTAGATGACCTGGAGCCAGTGGGTTTGGCGACGAGTATGAAGCGAGGGCCAGCCAACGAGAGCATACAGGTCGCAGTGGTGGGTAGTATATGGGGCTTTGGTGACAAAAAGGATGGCACTGTGATAGACTGCATCCAGTTTATTGAGTTGGGTATTGGAGGCTATTTTGTAAATGACATCGCCGAAGTCGAGGATTGGTAGGATGGTCAGTTTTACAAGGGTATGTTTGGCAGCATGAGTGAAGGATGCTTTGTTGTGAAATAGGAAGCCAATTCTAGATTTAACTTTGGATTGGAGATGTTTGATGTGAGTCTGGAAGGAGAGTTAACAGTCTAACCAGACACCTAGGTATTTGTAGTTGTCCACATATTCTAAGTCAGAACCGTCCAGAGTAGTGATGCTGGACGGGCGGGCAGGTGCAGGCAGCGATCGGTTGAAGAGCATGCATTTAGTTTTATTTGTATTAAGAGCAGTTGGAGGCCCTGGAAGGAGAGTTGTATGGCATTTGCTCGTCTGGAGGGTAGTTAACACAGTGTCCAAAGAAGGGCCAGAAGTATACAGAATGGTGTCGTCTGCGTAGAGGTGGATCAGAGACTCACCAGCAGCAAGAGCGACATCATTGATGTATACAGAGAAAAGAGTCGGCCCAAGAATTGAACCCTGTGGCACCCCCATAGACAATGCCAGAGGCCCGGACAACAGGCCCTCCGATTTGACACACTGAACTCTATTGGAGAAGTAGTTGGTGAACCAGGCGAGGCAATCATTTGAGAAACCAAGGCTATTGAGTCTGCCGATGAGGATGTGGTGATTGACAGAGTTGAAAGCCTTGGCCAGGTCAATGAATACGGCAGCACAGTATTGTTTCTTATCGATGGTGGTTAAGATATCGTTTAGGACTGTGAGCGTGGCTGAGGTGCACCCATGACTAGCTCTGAAACCAGATTGCATAGCAGAGAAGGTGCGGTGGGATCCCAAATGGTCGGTAATCTGTTTGTTGACTTGGCTTTCGAAGACTTTAGAAAGGCAGGGTAGGATAGATATAGGTCTGTAGCAGTTTGGGTCAAGAGTGTCCCCCCCTTGATGACCGCAGCTGCTTTCCAATCTTTGGGAATCTCAGACGACACGAAAGAGAGGTTGAACAGGCTAGTAATAGGGGTTGCAACAATTTCGGCAGATAATTTTAGAAAGAAAGGGTCCAGATTGTCTAGCCCGGCTGATTTGTAGGGGTCCAGATTTTGCAGCTTTTTCAGAACATCAGCTGACTGGATTTGGGAGAAGGAGAAATGGGGAAGGCTTGGGCGAGTTGCTGTGGGGGGTGCAGTGCTGTTGACCGGAGTAGGGGTAGCCAGGTGGAAAGCATGGCCAGCAGTAGAAAAATGCTTATTGAAATTCTCAATTATAGTGGATTTATCGGTGGTGACAGAGTTTCCTATCCTCAGTGCAGTGGGCAGCTGGGAGAAGGTGCTCTTATTCTCCAAGGACTTTACAGTGTCCCAGAACTTTTTTGAGTTTGTGTTGCAGGAAGCAAATTTCTGCTTGAAAAAGCTAGCCTTGGCTTTTCTAACTGCCTGTGTATATTGGTTTCTAACTTCTAACTTCCTTCTCTAACTTCCCTGTTGCATATCACGGGGGCTGTTCGATGCTAATGCAGAACGCCACAGGATGTTTTTGTGTTGGTTAAGTGCAGTCAGGTCTGGAGAGAACCAAGGGCTATATCTGTTCCTGATTCTACATTTCTTGAATGGGGCATGCTTGTTTAAGATGGTGAGGAAGGCATTCAAAAAAAATAACCAGGCATCCTCTACTGAAGGGATGAGGTCAATATCCTTCCAGGATACCCAGGCCAGGTCAATTAGAAAGGCCTGCTCGCTGAAGTGCTTCAGGGAGCGTTTGTCAGTGATGAGTGGAGGTCGTTTGACCGCTGACCCATTACGGATGCAGGCAATGAGGCAGTGATCGCTGAGATCTTGAAGCAAGGATATGCATATTCTGATACCATTTGAAAGGAAACACTTTTTGTTTGTGGAAATGTGAAATTAATGTAGGAAAATATAACACAGATCTGGTAAAAGATAATACGAAAGAGAAAAAAAAAAGTTTTTGTACCATCATCTTTGAAATGCAAGAGAAAGGCCATAATGTATTATTCCAGCCCAGACGCAATTTAGATTTGGCCACTAGATGGCAGCAGTGTATGTGCAAAGTTTTACACTGATCCAATGAACCATTGCATATCTGTTCAAAATGTATCAAGACTGCCCAAATTAGCCTAATTGGTTTATTAATACATTTCCAAGTTCATAATTGTGAACTCTCCTCAAACAATATCATGGTATTATTTCACTGTAAAAGCTACTGTAAATTGGACAGTGCAGTTAGATTAACAAGAATGTAAGCTTTCTGCCCATATCAGATATGTCCATGTCCTGGGATTTTTTGTTTGTTACTTAAAACCTCATGCTAATCACATTAGCCTACCTTAGCTCAGCTGTCCCGCAGGGGGGGGACAACAACGCTCTCGTAGAGGTTAACAAGTCACAAAAAAGTTTCATGGACTCACTGTGTGCAATAATACTGCAAAAATCACTGAAGCTGGAGACTCATATCTCCCTCACTAACTTTAAGCACCAGCTGTCAGAGCAGCTCACAGATCACTGCACCTGTACATAGCCCATCTGTAAATAGCCCATGCAACTACCTCATCCCCATACTGTTATTTATTTTATTCATTTCGCTCCTTTGCACCCCAGTATCTCTACTTGCACATTAATCTTCTGCATATCTATCACTCCAGTGTTAAAATTGCTATATTGTAATTATTTAGCCACTATGGCCTATTCATTGCCTTACCTCCCTTATCCTACCTCATTTGCACACACTGTATATAGACTTTTTCTATTGTGTTATTGACTGTATGTTTGTTTATTCTATGTGTAACTCTGTGTTGTTGTTTGTGATACACTGCTTTGCTTTATCTTGGCCAGGTCGCAGTTGTAAATGAGAACTTGTTCTCAACTAGCTTACCTGGTTACATTTTTTAAATGGTATTTAACGTGATTTTTGAATGACTACCTAATGTCTGCACCCCACACATACAATTATCTGTTAGGTCCCTCAGTTGAGCAGTGCATTTGAAGCACAGATTGAATCACAAAAATCAGGGAGGTTTCCCCAATTCCTTGCAAAGCGAGATAAAAAAAAATATTTAAAAAAGCAGACATTGAATATCCCTTTGAGCATGGTAAAGTTATTAATTATACTTTGGATGGTGTATTAATTCACTCAGTCACTACAAAGACACAGGCGTGCTTCCTAACTCAGTTGCTGGAGAGGAAGGAAACCACTCAGGGATTTCACCATGAGGCCAATGGTGACTTTAAAAAATGTACAGTTTAATAGCTGTGATGGGAGAAAACTGAGGATGGATCAACAACATTCTAGTTACTCCCCAACACTAACCTAAATGACAGAGTGAAAAGAAGGAAGCCTGTACAGAATAAGGAAGCCTGTACAGAATAAAAATATTCCAAAACATGCATCCCGTTTGCAATAAGGCAGTAAATTAAAACTGCTTAAATGTGGCAAATCTACTTTATGTCTTGAATAGAAAGTGTTATGTTTGGGGCAAATCCAACACATGACTGAGTATCAACTCTTCATATCTCAAGCATGGTGGTGGCTGCATCATGTTATGGGTATGCTTATCATTGGCAAGGACTAGCGAGATTTTTAGGATAAAAATAAACATAATAGATCTAATTACAGGCAAAAGCCTAGAGGAAACCCTGGATCAGTCTGCTTTCCAACAGACACTGGGACACAAATTAATTAAAACACTGGGACACAAATTAATTAAAACACAAGGCCAAATATACACTGGAGATGCTTACCAAGACGACAGTAAATGTTCCTGAGTGGCCGAGTTACAGTTTTGACTTAAGACTTGAAAATGGCTGTCTAGCAATGATCAACAGCCAACTTGACAGAGTTTAACTAATAATGAGCAAATATTGTACAATCCAGGTGTGCAAAGCTCTTAGAGACTTATCCAGAAAGACTCTAATCACTGCCAACGGTGATTCTAACATGTGTTGATTGACTCAAGGGGTTGAATATTTAAGTAATCAAGAAATATTTGTATTTTTCATAACTTCTAACATTTGTAAAAAATGTTTCTTCGACTTTGACAGAGTATTCTATGTAGAGCGTTGACCAAAAATGATAATTAAATCCATTTGAATCCCACCTTGTCACACAACTAATTCTGAAAAAAGTCAAGCCGTGTGAAAGATTTCTGAAGGCACAAGTACCATTTTTTTCAACATGTTTTTTTCAAAAGGATAGATTTGGAGTTACATAAACTTGGATTTTCAGCAGGTACATATGCAGGATGCTACCCTCCACAGCATGGCCTTTGCTCCAGATCAAAACCTACAACCTAATTCTGACCAAAATTAACCAGAGAGATTACTGCTTCCAAGGTATTATTTTCCCAAGCTATACGGAGGGTGCTCTAGCCAACAAACAGCAGAGACCTGAGGACACCATTCCAACCTGGAACTGAGCCAGATTCAATTAGCACTAAGGTGTGAAGTAAAAGGCCTTTGGCCCAACAAGTGTCAGGGGTCTTTGAAGCTCCTCTGAAGCCCCCTCCTGCTGTTCAAAGACCATTCACTGGCATTTTCTACAAGAAATCTGCCTCCAGAAATAAAAGCTTCTCCCAAGTGGGTGTGACACCTACTCCCATTGCCTGCTGCTTGGATTCCACCTGGTGATCTGTTCACTGTCTGCCCTGGCCTGTCTCCCCCTGTCTGGTACAGGTACCTCCACCACACTCAACCCTCTCTGTTCACTGTCTGCCCTGGCCTGTCTCCCCCTGTCTGGTACAGGTACCTCCACCACACTCACCCCTCTCTCCCGAGCTTTCGCTTGCCTCCAACACACACGCACTGTTGGGGCGAGTGACTCTGAACTGACAATGGCTAGCCCCAAGTCAATATTTGAGTTTTTTCTTGTGCATTTTGCCTCATGATTCCTGCATAGTTTGTTGACTACAAACTGTCTTTACCCAACCGTGGGACAGGCTGTTTGTTCCCACACTCGGGACTTTGACTCTCTATTGGTGACACAGACTTTTGGCCTCCCATCCTATTCCAACCACCTCTCACCGGCCTTGTATTCATGTTATCTGATGAAATTGCTGTACAATATTGCCACCTGATGCACATTCAGACGTCATAAATCAGCACTGCAAAGCTCTCCTTGTACTATGCCATGCCTTGATTACTGTTGATGATATCTGGAAATGTGCATGTACCCTGGCCCATCTACTGTTGCTAGCACCAATCCTGACTTGTGCTCTGATATCTGCCTCACTGATTTCTGCTCTCGTAAAAGCCTGGGTTTTCTGCACGTTAACACTAGAAGCTTATTACCTAAAATGGATCAATTGAAAGTGTGGGTTCACAGCTCCAATCCAGATGTGTTGGTCATTACTGAGACGTGGTTAAGAAAGAGTGTTTAGAATACTGATGTTAACCTTTCTCAGCAAGACAGATCTTCCAAAGGTGGAGGAGTGGCAATCTTTACCAAGGATCACCATCAGTGCTCGGTTGTCTCCACCAAGTCTGTCCCCAAACAATTTGATTTGCTGGTTTTAAGCATTAAACATTCAAATAGCTCTTTGTTGTCTGTTGCTGGGCGCTATTGTCCTCCATCAGCACCGGCCTGTACCCTACCTGCCTTAAGCTCTCTCCTGGCCCCTTACACTAAGTCTGAATTTGTCCTGCTAGGTGACCTAAATTGGGACATGCTTAAACCACCTTACCAAGTCCTAAAGCAATGGAATTCTCTAAATCTTTCTCAGATTATCACAAATCCCATAAGGTATGACTCCAAACACCCAGAAAAGGCTACTCTCCTCAATGTTATCCTCACAAATAATCCTGATAGGTATCAGTTGGTGTTTTCTGTAATGACCTTAGAGATCACTGTTT
The DNA here is from genome assembly GCF_901001165.1 of Salmo trutta. Classification (NCBI taxonomy): domain Eukaryota; kingdom Metazoa; phylum Chordata; class Actinopteri; order Salmoniformes; family Salmonidae; genus Salmo; species Salmo trutta. Next base: position 30,051,302 of record NC_042990.1, read on the forward strand.
TACAGCCTGTGTTCGTAATGGCTGCTCAGTGAAACGACCTGTCCTGATTTGTCATAGACGCTTGTTAAAAAAACTTTAATGAGCAAGCCTTCCTTCATGAACTGGCCTCTGTAAAACGGTATAGAATCAGCTTGATCACCTCTGTCAAAGACGCTTGGACCTTCTTTTTTGATATTTTCAGTGGTATTGTTAAACACTTCCCCATAAAGAAAATGAGAATTAAAAACAGGTTCAGCCCCTGGTTCGGGGGGCTGAGCTCTTTAAATCACCACTTCATTAAGTCAGGATTCCTATTTGACTCAGCCATGCCTCCTTGCCCGTCCAACATTTTCTCCCACCCCTTCTAATGCGACTATCCCCGACGCTTCTCTCTCTTTTTCCCCTGCCCCGGAACAAAGTTTCTCCCTGCAGGCAGTCACTGAGTCTAAGGTGCTAAAGGAGGTCCTTAAACTTGACCCCAAAAAATATCTGGGTCAGATGGTTTAGACCCTTTTTTTTAAAGGTTGCTGCCCCTTTCATCGCCACGCCTGTCTCTCCTTTCTGGGGAGTTTCCCATTGCTTGGAAGGGAAATGCTATTTTTATTGACTTGGCCAAAGCTTTTGATACGGCAGACCATTCCATTCTTGTGGGAGTATTGGTGTCTGCGGGGTCTTTGGTCTGGTTTGCTAACTACCTCTCTCAAAGAGTGCAGTGTATAAAGTCAGAAAATCTGCTGTTTCAGCCACTGCCTGTCAAGGCTCGATCCTAGGCCCCACGCTCTCCTCAATTTACATCAACAACATAGCTCAGGCAGTAGGAAGCTCTCTCATCCATTTATATGCAGAGAATATAGTCTTATACTCAGCTGGCCCCTGCCCGGATATTGTGTTAAATGCTCTACAACAATGCTTTCTAAGTGTCCAAAAAGCTTTCTCTGCCGTTAACCTTGTTCTGAACACCTCCAAAACAAAGGTCATGTCACGGGGCTTCCAAGTGGCGCAGTGGTCTAAGACACTGCATCTCAGTGCTAGACGCATCACTACAGACAACCTGGTTCGAATCCAGAATGTATCACAACCGGCCGGGATTGGGAGTCCCATAGGGCGGCACACAATTGGCCCAGCATCGTCCGAGTTTGGCTGGTGTAGGCTGTCATTGTAAATAAGAATTTGTTCTTAAATTGACTTGCCTAGTTAAATAAAGGTTAAAAAAAACTATTTAAAAAAAGAAATGTGGGTTGGTAAAAAGAATGCCCCTCTCCCCACATGTGTGATTCCTACCTCTGATGGTTTAGAGCTTGAGGTAGTCACAAGTACTTGGTAGTATGTAGTACTCTCTCAGCACATATCAAAGCTGCAGGCTGCCAAACCCTGATTCAGATGACCATGCTAGATTACGGAGACATAGATTGGCAGGTAAGGGTGCTCTCGAGCGGCTAAATGTTCTTTACCATTTGGCCATCAGATTTGCCACCAATGCTCCTTGTAGGACACATCACTGCACTCTATACTCCTCTGGAAACTGGTCATCTCTATATACCCGTCACAAGACCCACTGGTTGATGCTTATTTATCAAACCCTCTTAGTCCTCACTCCCCCCATCTAAGATATCAACTGCAGCCCTCATCCTCCACATACAACACCCGTTCTGCCAGTCGCATTCTGTTAAAGGTCCCCAAAGCACACACATCCCTGGGTCTCTCCTCTTTTCAGTTCGCTGCAGCTAGCGACTGGAACAAGCTGCAACAAACACTCAAACTGGATTGTTTTATCTCAATCTCTTCATTCAAAAACTCAATCATGGACACTCTTACTGACAGTTGTGGCTGCTTTGTGCGATGTATTGTTGTCTCTACCTTCTTGACTTTTGTGCTGCTGACTGTGCCCAATAATGTTTGTACCATGTTTGTGCTGCTACCATGTTGTGTTGCTAACATGTTGTTGTTATGTTGTGTTGCTACCATGTTGTTGTTATGTTGTGTTGCTACCATGCTGTGTTGTCATGTGTTGCTGCATTGCTATGTTGTTGTCTTAGGTCTTTCTTTATGTAGTGTTTTGTTTCTTGTTGTCATGTGTGTTTTGTCCTATATTTATATTGTATTTATTTTTTTAATCCCAGGCCCCCGTCCCCGCAGGAGGCCTTTTGCCTTTTGGTAGGTTGTCATTGTAAATAAGAATTTGTTCTAAACTCACATGCCTAGTTAAATAAAGGTTAAATAAAATAAAATAAAATGTGGGGATACTTGAGGACCAGGGTTGGGAAACACTGGTCTATGACACACGTGCACACACACACAACCAGTCAGAGTATATAAACTCACTCATTAGGAGTCACACAGTCTTTGATGTAAGCTTTCTCCAGGGCCTGAAGGGTCTTCACCACAGCAAACAGCTCTGCCATGTTGTCAAACCTTGATAAATACAAGCACAACGCTCAATGTTAACATCTCACCTACATGGTTTGTGAATAGCGTTTATCATGAATCTACAGTCAATGTTCACTTACTTCTCTCTCTCTCTGGCATTCTTGTACAATTTTACTTCCTAAAAAACAAACTGCATTATTTCGGATTTTTAAAAAGCTGGTAACATTGCAGGAAACTCAAAGCTCCACCAAATATGCCATTCAATTATGTAAACCCTACAAAACCCCACTTACCTCATACAATTCCGGTTTATTGACAGGAGCTATAATGAAGAGAAGTATAAAGGCATAACAGCGATGCTTTATAAGAAGACCACATCTCTTTGATGATCACGTCTATAAGATGTCTCTAAAAAAGCCTGGGTCTTCTTACTTTCTTGTATTCTTCTTATTTCCATTTCTCATGTGTTTTTGGTTCTACCTTATGTTCTTTTTAGTGCTTCATTGATATTGATTATTGCATTGTTGGGTTGGAGTTGCAAGAAAGGCCTTTCACTGTACTTGAGCACATTTGTGACTGTCTCAGGTAAAACTTACCTCCTCCCATACCTCCTGCGACAGGTATTCCGTGAAACATGGTGACTGCTGCCGTTTCACAACTTTATCTATTAAAAGTAATACATGTTACAGATGCATTTCAAATACTTTAGCTATAACATCAAAGTTAATTAATTGACTGTAAACTGTAGCGATCTGTCACGTTAGTTAGCTAGCAAAGAGAGAATACAAGCAGGAAGTCCTCAATTGGCTAACAAGCACGCAATGTAGCTTATCTAGCTAGCTACACTTTGGTGAATTCACCAATCGTTTAGCCAATTACAAAGGTTGGTAAGGGCAATGATTAGATACATAGATGTCAACAACAACATTCAAAGATGACATTAGCTACTGTAGATGTTTTATGAAAAATAAGCTAGTTAGCTAGCTAGCATTTCCTTTGTGATTTATTTAACCAAAACAATCACCCATTTGGCACAATATATTGGCTGGATAAGGTAGGCCAGTTCCCAATACACTACTGTGACGTCGATTGAAATAATATATACATGTTATTCGACCAATACTTCAATAATAAATCAAAATGTTTTGTAAATATTTAACTCACCCCCTTGGCAAACTGAAGTGACGTCAGTATAAACACACCCCTCGCGGAACCAAAGGACCCACAGACGTTGCAAAACGTAAGGTGCCCTTCTGTGCCTCACTTAAAATAAGCCAAATTCCAAATAAGTGTTAAAATACAAAAAAAAAACAATTTAGAAACGTGTTACCACATGAGGAAATGTATATTTGAATTATATTTTCTACTGATACTTTTATAAAGTGAGTGGAGTTTCATGTGCAATATCTGGCAAGTGGAAGCCCAATTATTTTCTGGCGCGCGAGACTCAAAAAAGACACAACATAGCTTGGTTACAAGGTAAGACTGAAAATCCAATTAGATAGCTTGTATTTTAGCTCAATTGTGAAAAAGCTCTTACCTTGTTTCATGACAGTAATTATTTTGTCATCCAAAGCAACCGGGGGTTTCAATGCAAATCGAAGCAGGCTAATTTCCAAATATCATTCGCAAGCCTGTCCTACCTTACCATGAAGACCTCCAAAGCGCAATCTCAGGCTTCAACACAGGAGGAGTGTGGGGTTTGGCTGGACACTGTAGACCTCAAACAAAAGGCTAAACAGGTACTGTGCTTTGGAAAACGTCTGACTCATTGGTTCTGACCCAGCTGAGTTTGTTGTCATGGAAACAAGATAGTCCACTACTATGATTCTTTATCATAATATACTATATGTTTTCCTTACTCTGAACTTGTGGAGACAATGACTGAATACATTCCCTAATTGTCATTTTTAAAAACTGTTCATTTCTCATTCCAGAGAAGGCCATTGCGACCCATCTCGGAACAACTGAATCCTCTGGCCCGGTCTGGAGGCTACAGCTTAGCAGTGGCGCTGAATTTTACACAGACAAAAATCCAGATTCCTGTCAACAAACAGAGCTCTATATCCTCATTCTTTACCCCACAGCGCAAAGGTAAGCTCAGGTGCAGAGGAAATGCTGCTTCGGGATTAGGCTGTACTTCAACAAATGGAATCATGTCAGCAATTGTTATTTACAGTAAGTAATGTGTTGTTAGTGTAATATGCCAATAATGTTTTAGAGGCTCCCCATGTCACTCTCTTTTACAGTAGCCCAAAAGGCACCTGCGTCTCCAGAGCCAAGTACACCTTCCACCTCCACCAGATGTGCCTCAACTTCACTCAGGCGTGTTAACATTGGGAGCGGAACCAAACGGAAACGTGCAGCGGGTTTAGAGTCAGGGGAACAGAGTACAGGAGCTCAACCCACCACCCTACAGATGAGCCCGGAGGGAGAGAATGCTGCAGGCTGTAAGTGGGACAGGCAGAGCTTCAGGGAAAGAGCATATTGGGAGGTTTCCCATATGCCCCATCTTAACATGGACCATCAGTCTGAGGAGATGGAGGAACCAGACAAAAAGAGAAGGCTCTCTGTGGCTCTCTCTCCCCCAGTAGAGACTGATACTCATGAGGAGGAGTGCCGTCAGGACCAATGGAGTGCCTGTAGCAGCCCACAGTATAGTCAAGATCTAAGTGAGCCAGATTCTGAGGGGCAGTGTGTTCTGACACACCAGGAACTCCTTGTTGGAGTAAGACAGGCCAGTGACTCACGCACTGCTTTCCCGGAGAGCCTGCAGAGTGAGGGTGGATTCAGGGCTTGGCTGGGTGCCCAGGATAGAAGCTCCACCCAGAAAAGGGCTGTCCCTTCTCATTTGATATCACAGCAGCTAGAAGGGAAAGAGAATGACTTACCACGATCAATGTCTTCGCCATCCCCAAACAAGATGTCTCCTCCTCTCAGCCCTGTTTCCACTCACAGATGGACGAAACCACATCTTCCATCACCACAGATGCATGTTCTAGAACAGTCCATGAAACGTGTTCTAGAACAACCATTGAGAGAGTGTGAGGGAGACACTCTTGCCATGCTGTTCACACAGGACTCTGAGGGCTTCAGGGTGATTGCACACCGTGCTCTGGTATCAAGAAGCCCAATAAAGGACCAGACTAATGTATTAGCTAGTGGTAGAGACAGTATATTTGCTGCTGATAAAACCCTGCTTGAAGAGGAAGGAGAGGAGTTGCTCTTCACCCAAGACTCTCAGGGAAACATGGTTATCAAACACTGACAATGTATATTCATGTGTTTGAATGTATAATGGTGAAAACTAATGAAAGAAATTATGAACATTTTAGATGTTTTGTGTGTTGTAAATTGTATTGCAGGTTAAGGTTTCTAATGACTTATGTAATCACTTGTGTTTGAAAATCACTTATGGTCTTTACTTGAACACTTACAGTACCTGGATTGAAAATGTATTTGAGGAATCCAATTTCTGAACATTTCTCTTTTCCACCTTTATGGCACTGAATAAAATGTAACACAAATAAGAGATTCTCAAGTCCAAATGAATGTCAAGACATCACACAAGCACTAAAGTTTAGATTTTAATGTGAAAAACGATACATTTATGTACACTAAATTTACTGCTGGGTGTGAATAAAGACATGTGAAAAGCACTAACAGTGTATTAACCCCATCTAAATGCTGATGCATTTGTGTCCCAATACAAAATGCATTAAAGAAATGAAGATAATTTAAGGTTACAGTGGTGTATTCAGACTAACAGGTACGTATATTGACAATAGTTCAGTACACATTGAACATTATGAAAAACATTTCTCTATGTTGATTTATATCTAAGCATATTAAGGCTTATGCAGTGCTGGTGACAGATCAATCTACTGGTGGTGATGCTACAACCATATATTTGGGTTAAGAAATTTAACAAGAGATAAGCAAGATATATCTTAAACTAGTTATCAAATGCAAGTAAGTTCTCGCTATTGTTCTCCTTCACTTTTTTTAACTTCCATTTCACTTTGTCAATTAAGTCTGCTGTCAATGCAATATAGGCTAGTATATAAAAAACGTGTTCAAAAAAACAAAACACTCCATCCTAATTCAGTGCTACCCCAGCTAGCACAAAGTTCTGAGAACCATTTGTTTTTAAAGCTTGGCTGGAGTGTTGCCCTATGGTTATTTTGCATACAACCTTCTCACAACATTCTAGGAATGGAGCAGGATACCCAGCTAACACATCATTTTCTGAGAGCTGTTTCTGTGGTGGGAAATGTAGTACTTTCAGCCCCGTCCTGGTGGCGTAGTGGAATAATTCCATGGATAGAGAAGAGAAGATAATAGGTTTGAATTTCACTGACGCCATACCATAATAAAAAATAAAATTGTATGATTAATGCCTAAGCGAATACATTTTCATTTGTTCTATCTGTGCTTGGAGTTCAAAATAGTTAAACTAAGCTAGCAGTGTTATTAGAAGTCTTATTGAAACATGTTCTCAGAACGTTATTTAATTACCTTCAAATTACATTACCGTTCTCAGAACATTAATACAAACTTTCCAGGAAAACTTTCATCCTAAAAATGTAAGTTCCCAGAACAGGCAACATTTTTACTTCCGTTCACAGAATGTTTTAAAAAAAAATCAGTTCTACTGGTCAGGAAACTTATAGCTTCCTTCCCAGAAATGTGAAATCAAAAACATACGCTCCCACAACTTCCAAGGAACCAAATGTGCTAGCTGGGAGAACACTACCATGCAGTATAAACATGATACAACTGTTAACTGAACAGCTAGATGTGAATAGTTTAGTATTGTAGAGTATTAAAGCAAACCAAAACAGTGTATGCTTCAACATCTTGTAGAACATACTCTAGAACTCCTCTCAACTGACCATATAGTTTCAAACTGGCCGTTCAATTTTATCCGTGGAACATTCTCTTCATCCTACATATCATACAAATCAAAAGTCAACTCGACCTCATTCTTCAATACATTCTGCGTCTCAAATCAAGTCACCACAACAAAGCATAAAACAACAACATTACAATGCCAAGTAGTACGGAATCTGAAGGTTCTCTCCAATCAAAAGACACATCCATAATATATCCTAATACAAGGTTTGCCTTATCAGGGTAGCTTTTTCAGCTGTTAACTTGTAAAGAAGTAATTATGTTGTACACATAGCCTACTTGCATAAACACCTTTTTTGTTATGGCACACACAAGTAAGTTATGATGCCAGATACTTGTTTGAGAGACGTTACCTTATTTTGCATAAACAGATTTAACAGATTAACATAAAGGCTCCTCGCTATTCCTCATTTTAATGCAACTTTATTTGCCAAACACAGAAATTCTACACGAAGAAACCTGGCAAAAATACTGCTTGTTTAAATAGCAGGCTTACCATAACTCTGTGGATAGTACAGTAGTTTTGTGAAGGAGAGTGCTCTGCAACAAATAAGCTGAACAAACAGTTCAAGGACAATCTACCATTTCAAAGTGCAGAGGAAACAAAATGTAATCTTAATACATACAATCAGGCGTACAATCAACTGACCTACAGCACTACTGTGTGGTACAGGATCCCTTTTATTACTTGTGATAGCCAGCCTATAAGGGTTTGTGAAACCTCTGACGGAGAGGGAAAATAGATGAGGAATAAATGGGGGTAATAAGAGATAATCTCGATGAGGAGGAAATATCAGCAATCAGCCAGCGATCTCTGTGGGTTCTGTCACCAGTTTGGACCCGTCCCAAACGGTCTTGAACTGCTCAGGAACTGGGAACTCCCTCTGTTAAACAGACAATGTTAAAAACAAAACCACACTCAGACACACTCTCACTAAGTCTCATACTTACACTATCTCTCACAGACAGACAGACAGACAGACAGACAGACAGACAGACAGACAGACAGACAGACAGACAGACAGACAGACAGACAGACAGACAGACAGACAGACAGACAGACAGACAGACAGACAGACATGTTGGAAATGCAAGCCCTCAACACACCCTTTAACACACACTCACATAGTCGTCATCCTGTGGTACCAGGATGTTCATCTCGGAGCTCTTGGCGCTGACGATCTCACAGTCCAGAGCGTCCTTACTCAGGTAGACTTGGCATCCCTCTGTCTTGTTGATGGAGATGGTAGGAACTCTACCCATCACCTGGAGAAAAGTGGGGCAGATATTTCCATCTTATAATTAGTCTAGGGACAGTAATTTTTCCTGTCCATGTAACCTGAAAAGGAAAAAAAAGTAATGGCCCTAACTCAGAGGCACCTAACTCATGGCCCAACATAACATATAAAACTAAATGTGCCAGTACTATACATCTATGATCGGGTTATTGCAGGTACATTGAAGCTGAACTTTAGATGCAGAGAGGAAAGAGAACACATACTGTATGTTATTTGCTTGAACATGTATGAAATTTGAGCTGACCTGTAACTGAATGTCCTTTGAGTTGATTATTTCCACAATGCCAACAATGTTGTCAAACACCAGGCCAAGCTTCTTACAGTTATCTGTCAGAGGTGAACGTCATAGGAAAGCATGAAATAAGTGAGTGAGAGAGATACAGGAATGATCCTGTCAAAGATGACAAAGAAATTGTCCACTGTGTATGGCCACTCCTTCGTAAATGACGTTGCAGTATAAATGATCAAACCTTAATAACAGAAATACAGTATTATCAACTCAGAAGTAATACAACAAATGGCTGAACTCACCCACAATGATGGAGTTGATCTTTCCCTCTATCTGTAGAGTAGAATTGCTGCAGCAGAAGACATAGGCCACCTGTCTCAGCTCTGTCTCCTTGATAACCAGGTCATGAGCCTGGTCAAAGTACTCCTGTGGGGAGAAACAACAAACAAGACCTGTGAACGTCTGACCCCTCTCCGGTTTGACCATTCACCTTTGGATGACCTCATTGGGTTCAGCACCAGACATCACAATCGCCTCCGAAAGTGTACTGTCACACTAACAGCAGTCTTGGTCATTGAATATGTGATAAGCACCAAAACGTTCCTGACGCACTAGACATTCTTTAAGATCCTCTATGTCCTCAATTTTGATAATAGCAAAACTTAGAAGCCTGGCAGGCGAGGCAAGACACTAGGTAACATACCACCCTCCATTTCTTCCCCTCCAGCTCCAGCAGTGGGGGTCGTTTCTGGGGAGGCGCTAGGTTGGAGGAGCCGCCGGGGTTCCGGCTCTTGGATGGGGAGGCGTGATTCTCCTCTCCCTGGGAGCGAAGGGCGGGATTCTTATGGGTCATCTGGTCCTTTGAGACGTGCTTTAATGCTAGTGAACAGAGAGAGGATACTTCATTGTAATAAGATATTGTTTTAGTACAAAAATTTATAAAAAAATGCCCGATCAAAAAATCTAAATTTGAGAAACTTTGACCCTAACTGTTGTTTAATAAGCACAACATAGAAATATAATGACTATTTCTATGTCCTCACAACACAGCAACTCATCAATTCTCCCTCACTTTCTCCTTCTGTTTCTCCCCCTCCTTCTTCCTCATCTTCTCTCCTGTCTTGGCTACCTTTGGATCCCTGGTTCAGTTGGGCGAACAGGGCTGAGTGCTGGGCAGTGCTGCTTTCAGAACTCTGTAACTGTTGATTCAACCCACATCCTCCCTCTTCAACTCTCCCTCCCTTTCTTCTTCTGTTTCTACTTCTTTTCCCTCCCTCCCCTGCAGTTGGATCAGAGCTCTTCAACCCCTGGGTGACAGTGGCTTGGCTACCTTTAGTGATTGCTTCTCCTTGGTTCAGCTGGGCGAAGAGAGCCGAGTGCTGGGCCGTGGTGCTGTCGGCCTGTGGCAGTTCGCCTGTGAATACTGGTGGGGGTCCAGGGGGTGGGGTTGGTGGAAGGGGGCTGGGACCGCCAGGGGCAGGAGCGAACAGAGAGGGAGGAGCAATGGGACCCTGTGTTGAGAGATAGAGAGAGGCGTGTTACTCTCTGTGAATCAAGACAAGATTATGGTGAAGAAGTCTGGAACAGTCCCCCTCTGTCGAAGATGCTTGGACCTTCTTTTTTATATATTTTCAGTGGTATTGTTAGCAAACACGCCCCAATAAAGAAAATGAGAGCTAAAAACAGGTTCAGCCCCTGGTTCGACCGTGATCTTGCAGAGTTACTGCACCTCAAGAATTGCATTTGGCAAAACGCTCGGCACACGCATACTCAGGCTGACTGGCTCTCATTCAGGCAATGAGAAATAAGTGCACTCCGGCTATCCGGAAGTCCGAAGTTAGTTATTTTAAGGAGCATTTCTCTCTCTGTGGGTCTAACTCCAAGAAGTTCTGGAAAACTGTTAAAGACCTGGAGAATAAACCCTCCTCCTCACAGCTGCCCATGTCCCTTAATGTTGTTGATGTGGTTGTTACTGACAAGAAGCACATGGCTGAGCTCTTTAATCACCACTTCATTAAGTCAGGATTCCTATTTGACTCAGCCATGCCTCCTTGCCCGTCCAACATTTCCTCATCTCCCACCCCTTCTAATGACTATCCCCGATGCTTCTCCCTCTATTTCCCCTGCCCCGCTACAAAGTTTCTCCCTGCAGGCAGACACTGAGTCCGAGGTGCTAAAGGAGCTCCTGGGACTTGACCCCCAAAAAACATCTGGGTCAGATGGTTTAGACCCTTTCTTCTTTAAGGTTGCTGCCCCTATCAATGCCAAGCCTGTCTCTCTTTTCTGGGTAGTTTCCCATTGCTTGGAAGGCAGCCACGGTTCGTTCTTTATTTAAAGGGGAAAATCAAGCTGATCCTAACTGTTACAGACCTATTTCTATTTTGCCCTGTTTATCAAGTGTTGGAAGAACTTGTCAATAATTAACTGACTGGCTTTCTTGATGTCTATAGTATTCTCTCTGGTATGCAATCTGGTTTGGATGTGTATGCAATCTGGTTATGGATATGTCACTGCAACCTTAAAGGTCCTCAATGATGTCACCATTGCCCTTGATTCTAAGCAATATTGTGCTGCTATTTTTATTGACTTGGCCAAAGCTTTTGATATGGTCGACCATTCCATTCTTGTGGGCCAGCTAAGGAGTATTGGTGTCTCTGAGGGATCTTTGGCCTGGTTTGCTAACTACCTCTCTCAAAGAGTGCAGTGAATAAAGTCAGAAAATCTGCTGTTTCAGCCACTGCCTGTCAAGGCTCGATCCTAGGCCCCACACTCTTCTCAATTTACATTAACAACATAGCTCAGGCAGTAGGAAGCTCTCTCATCCATTTATATGCAGATGATACAGGTTTATACTCAGCTGGCCCCTCCCCGGATTTTGTGTTAAATGCTCTACAACAACGCTTTCAGTGTCCAACAAGCTTTCTCTACCCTTAACCTTGTTCTGAACACCTCCAAAACAAAGGTCATGTGGTGTGGTAAGAAGAATGTCCCTCTCCCCACAGGTGTGATTACTACCTCTGATGGTTTAGAGCCTGAGGTAGTCACCTCATACAAGTACTTGGTAGTATGTAGTACTAGACGGTACACTGTCCTTCTCTCAGCACATATCAAAGCTGCAGGCTAAAGTTAAATCTAGACTTGGTTTCCTCTATCGTAATTGCTCCTCTTTCACCTCAGCTGCCAAACTAACCCTGATTCAGATGACCATGCTAGATTACGGAGACATAATTTAGAGATTGGCAGGTAAGGATGCTCTCAAGCAGCTAGATGTTCTTTACCATTTGGCCATCAGATTTGCCACCAATGCTCCTTATAGGACACATCACTGCACTCTATACTCCTCTGGAAACTGGTCATCTCTATATACTCGTCACAAGACCCACTGGTTGATGCTTATTTATAAAACCCTTTTAGGCCTCACTCCCCCATCTGAGATACCTACTGCAGCCCTCATCCTCCACATACAACACCCGTTCTGCCAGTCACATTCTGTTAAAGGTCCCCAAAGCATGCACATCCCTGGGTCGCTCCTCTTTTCAGTTCGCTGCAGCTAGCGACTGGAACAAGCTGCAACAAACACTCAAACTGGACAGTTTTATCTCAATCATGAACACTCTTACTGACAGTTGTGGCTGCTTCGCGTTATGTATTGTTGTCTCTACCTTCTTGCCCTTTGTGCTGTTGTCTGTGCCCAATAATGTTCGTACCATGTTTTGTGCTGCTACCATGTTGTGTTGCTACCATGTTGTTGTCATGTTGTGTTGCGACCATGCTGTGTTGTCATGTGTTGCTGCCTTGCTATATTGTTGTCTTAGGTCTCTCTTTATGTAGTATTGTGTTGTCTCTCTTGTCGTGATGTGTGTACTTATACATTTTTTTATTTTTAATCCCAGCCCCGCAGGAGGCCTTTTGCATTTTGGTAGGCCATCATTGTAAATAAGAATTTGTTATTAACTGACTTACCTGGTTAAATAAAGGTTAAATAAAATAAAATACAGTTGTTGGCCAACAGGTGGAGTATAGGACAAATAGTTGAGGGTCTTCATATTCAACTGGTTTCTTGAAGCAGATGTGGCCAACGTCAAAGCTGGGTTAGAACAAACGCCTGCAAACACTGTCCCTCCAGCTCTCCAGGACCAGAGTGGTCCACCCTTGGCAAATAGGAACCTTAACTACCACTGTGTGCTGTTCTTGATGTTTATATATGCATATGGTGAAAAGTGGAGACCTAAGGCAGGGATTCAACCCGACTGTATGTTGTGACAATGCAGCTTTTAAAGGCAATGTTCCCGCATTCGCAAAGATCGCATTCATGGTAAACGCTGCATATGTGGGGTCAATCAGAAATGACCTTTAATGTCGAGCGTGCTATAACACGGATCTAAGGCAGATTGATTTGAATCCCGGCCTAAGTCCTGCTGCGACAGGGACTCTGGTCAACCTTTACTCTAAATGCATCTTTTCTCACTGAGAGCCTTACTTACCAAGCTAATGAGCAGATGAATGTAAAGCCCCATGCCCGCCAACTCCAGGAAAGACAGAGAGAGTCAGTCTGTCTGTCTGTCTGTGACTGCACAGCTGCCAAGGACAGTTACCCATGGTCCCCCTTCTACACTCAAACAAGCCACAGCAACTGTACAAACCCCCTCCCCCTCCCTCCCTCCACACACACACACACACGCATGCACACACACACACATGCATGCACACGCACGAACGCACACACACACACCACGCAAGTACCGCTGCAGCCAGTGTGAGACTGATGTACTGGTGATTGGTGTTGCAGTTGATTGGGGGTTTAGCAGTCTATGAGGTCCAGCTGACAGTACTCAACCTCTGACCTGTGACACGTGGTACATATCATTACAAAACAACACAGTTGTATTACTTATTAGTTTAGCAAATGCCCAATGATTAAAGCTGAGTGCAATGAAATTAAGGGCTGGATTCACTCCGTATCATTAAAGATCCGCATTAAAAAATGGAAAGGTCATTTCCGATTGAGCCGACATATGCAGCGTTTACCGCGAACGTGGGAACGCAGTCTCCACGAACATTGCCTTTACATTTGAATCGAGCTATAACGCAGATTTTCCGTGATACTTCTGGGATATGGACTGAATCCAGAGCTGTGTGTAGTTTGTGTGAATACACAACGTGTGTGTGTGTCTGCATGTGTGACAGTGTGTCCCTGCCCCTCTGAACAGAAGCAGACAGATTAGACGAGAGAAAAGCCCAGTTTAAAGTATGTTGTGGGGTGTGTTGGAGCAGGTGTGTAGGGCCTGAACTTCACAGGGCTTTGTTGCGGCTTTCTTTGGTGAAGAAAACCGCCATTCAAGTCCACCCTGAGGACCACCTGTCCACGCCACACACTCCTTAACTCACACGCACACAAATGCACACACAAAACCCTGACACCTAATGGCAGGAGGGACAGCTGACCCACAGCCACCGTACGCTGTCAAGTTTCCCTCCATACACACACTCTCGCATGTGCACACACACAGACACACACACACACCACACACACACACACACACACACACACCTTCAGTCCACCAAATTGTGTGAGTCTATATGCCTCAAAGGACCACACAGAGGATTCTGGCAGATCACTGAAATAGACAGTGGCCTTGAACTGAGTTCAACACTTTAAAGTTTAGAGAAATGTGAAGTTTAAGGAGTTTTACTTTCAGTTTTATTGTCACGTAAAAAGCTAAACAAATAAACGTATCACTTCCACTGGATGCAGGAATATGATTTCTGATTGGAAACCTACCAGAGAGAGAAAGGGAGAATGAGAAGGGGGGAAGGGAGAGGGAGAAGGTGGAAAGGGTGGAAGAGAGAAGGGTGGAAGCGAGAAGGGTGGAAGCGAGAAGGGTGGAAGAGAGAGAAGACAGACTATGTGCACACTGCCCACAAAATGAGGTGGAAACTAAAGTGCACTTCCTAACCTCCTGACAAATGTATGACCATATTAGAGACACATATTTCCCTCAGATTACACAGATCCACAAAGAATTCGAAAACAAACCCAATTTTGATGAACTCCCATATCTACTGGGTGAAATACCACAGTGTGCCACCACAGCAGCAAGATGTGTGACCTGTTGCCACAAGAAAAGGGCAACCAGTGAACAAACACCATTGTAAATACAACCCATATGTATGTTTATTTATTTTCCCTTTTACAACACTGTATATAGACATAAGACATTTTAAATATCTTCATTATTTTGAATGTAATGTTTACTGTTCATTTTTATTGTTTATTTCACTTTTATTTATTTATTTATTTATTTATTATCTATTTCACTTGCTTTGGCAATGTTAACATATGTTTCCCATGCCAATAAAGCCCTTGAATTTAACTGAGAGGGTGAAGGGGGAAGGGAGAAGGGTGGGAAGGGAGAGGAAGAAGGGGGGAAGGGAGAAAGGAGAAGGGAGAAAGAGGGAGAAGGGGGAAGAAAGAGGAAGAAGGGAGAAAGGAGAAGGGAGAAAGAGGGAGAAGGGGGGAAGAAAGGAGAAGGGGGAAGGGAGAAAGAGGGAAGGGAGAAAGAGGGAGAAGGGGAGAAGGGAGAAAGAGGGAGAAGGGGGAAGAAAGAGTGAGAAGGGGGGAAGGGAGAAAGAGGGAGAAGGGGGGGAAGGGAGAGGCAGAAGGGGGGAAGGGAGAGGCAGAAGGGGGGAAGGGAGAGAGAGAGGGAGAAGGGAGAGAGAGAGGGAGAAGGGGGGGAGAGGGAGAAGGGGGGGAGAGAGAGGGAGAAGTGGGGGAGAGAGGGAGAAGTGGGGGAGAGAGAGGGAGAAGGGGGGGAGAGAGAGGGAGAAGGGGGGGAGAGAGAGGGAGAAGGGGGGGAGAGAGAGGGAGAAGTGGGAAGAGAGAGGGAGAAGTTGGGAAGAGAAAAGGACAAAGAGTAGTAGAAGAAGAAAACAGAAAGCAGACGATAGAGAAGAGCATGAATTCCCAGCAAACTCTACAATTGCTCAATTGAGAACCACAAAGCAGCCACCAGTACACCAGGGACCAAGTCATTCATACAAGCTGGTCCTTAAGCAACCAGCTGCCTGCCTGCATAACTACACATAAAAATATACACTGTGGGGTAATTAACATGAGAAAGACATCCCAACCGGCACCATATTCCCTATATAGTGCACTACGTTTGGCCAGACCCTATGGGCTCTATGTAAGTAATATTGTGCCATTTGGACAGCAGCCCTGTACCACTTTAAAAATAAGGAAACAGAAAACCACATCTGAGGCTCTGCTCCAGATGAAAACTGGACGACTCCAAAAGAGTCCGAGACAAACAATGATGTCTCATGGCGAGCTGTAATTCATTGAATCTTGTTCCAGCCTGTTCAAACCTGCATGGCAAGCAAGGTTATACTTCATCCATAGGACCAGGAGCGTTTCCTGACCGTGTGACCTGATCACGGAAAAAGCCGGGAATTCTGGGCCTATTTATCCAACCTCAGATAAGTCCTGAGAAGTCAGGTAGTGGGACCCAAGTTGTTCCTTCTCAGGTCACAGAGTCATGAAAAACTCCTGCCTCAGGGAGGAGCAGTGTTCAGGGCAGTGTTGAGGAGGTTGGATCAGGAGCTATTTGCTGCTGTAACACATGGATAATGGAATGTGGAGGGAATGCCTGGACGTTAGCTAGCTAGAGGACCGTAGTGCTGCTGAAGTGCTGTAGTATAAGACATTAACTATCCATTATATGTCTCATGTAACTGTTTTACAGCACACTTACAACATGATGACTGTATGTAGCGGAGTCCAAAATGATTGACACCCTTAATAAAGATGAGCAAAATGACTGTATAAAATAAATCATAAAAATATTTTTGCAATGGCCATCTCAGTCTCCAGACTTGAACATTATTGAAAACCTGTGGTTTGAACTGAAGAGCACAGCTAAAGGATATCAAAGATCTGGAAGGATTCTGTATGGAGGAATGGTCTAAAATCCTCATAAAACATTCTAGAAAAAGTCTCAGTGCTGTTATCGTCATAATGTGAGGTATGGAAAACAGGGGTGTCAATAATTTGAACCATTCTGTCACGGTTGTCGTAGGTTAAAGCAGACCAAGACACAGCGGGGAAATGTGCACTCATCTTCTTTTTATTTAAACGGACAAGAAGGTGAACCAAAACAAACAACAAAAACACAACGACTAATAACAGGCCGGTAAGGCAACAAAGCTATACCAAGTACAATCTCCCACAAATACTAAAACAAACACATACCTATTTATAGAACCCTCAATCAGAGGCAACGAGAAAACACCTGCCTCCAATTGAGGGTTCAACCCCCAATAAACTAAACATAGAAATACATTAACATAGAACAGTGCCCAAAACCGCAGAACAATAAATCAAACACCCCACTAAACACACAACCACCCCGAACCACATAAAACAAATACCCCCTGCCACGTCCTGACCAAACTCCAATAACAAATAACCCCTATTACTGGTCAGAACGTGACACATACCTTTAAAAAAAAATGTATTACTTGTTAAACAAAATGTATTTCTGAGCAATTGTATTAGTATAAAATAAAATCATTTCCACATTTTTTAGAGCACACAATATAGCTCAGTATGAAATACTTATTTTATACAGTCATGCTTACCTTTATTTTATACAGTCATTGTCACGGTTGTCGTAGTGATGAGACCAAAATGCCGCAGGTATGTGTATACTCATCTTCTTTATTATAAGGAAAGAAGGCAAACCCAAAATAAACACGTATACAAAAAGAAACACACCGACAATAAACAGTCCTGTAAGGCTTGACGCTATACACGGAACAATCTCCCACAAATGACAAACACAAACACACCCTAATATATGGGACTCTCAATCAAAGGCAAATAGACAACACCTGCCTTCAACTGAGAGTCCCAACCCCAATTAACAAACATAGAAACAGACACACTAGACTAAACATAGAATACATGAAACTCAAACAGTGCCCAAAAAACCCCGGAATACTTAAATCAAATGCCCTTCTAGAAAAACACCACCCTGAACCACATAAAACAAATACCCTCTGCCACGTCCTGACCAAACTACAATAACAATTAACCCTTATACTGGCCAGGACGTGACAGTACCCCCCTCCTAAAGGTGCTAACCCCGGAAGCACCTCAAAAAT
Organism: Salmo trutta; assembly: GCF_901001165.1. Classification (NCBI taxonomy): domain Eukaryota; kingdom Metazoa; phylum Chordata; class Actinopteri; order Salmoniformes; family Salmonidae; genus Salmo; species Salmo trutta. Next base: position 30,069,254 of record NC_042990.1, read on the forward strand.
AACAAAAACCCCAAACAACAACAAAAAATCCCCCTAAACTAAAGGGAGGGAAGGGAGGGTGGCTGCCGTCACCGACGGCACTTGTGCTACACCCCCCCCCCCCCCCCCTCCCCAACACACCTATGCAGGTGGTGGTTCAGGCTCCGGCCTATTGTCCCCCAGAGTGCCGACCGACCCGATCAGCCTCGGACCGTAGGCAGACTCCCCCTGCTCCGGATCATGGGCAGACCTCCACCTCTCCACCCTGTATGCAGACTCAGCCATTAAACAGTTAATCTCTTTCAGTTCTGAATTCTCAGGCTTACTTAGTTCAAGGTTGCTGCTAGACTCCCTTGGGTTTTGGTCATCTGCAGACTCTGGGCAGATGGGCCACTCTGGCTGATCCTGGCCGCTGGGGCAGTCTGGCCACTCTGGCAGCTCCGGGCAGTCTGGCCACTCTGGCAGCTCTGGCAGCTCCGGGCAGTCTGGCCACTCTGGCAGCTCCGGGCAGTCTGGCCACTCTGGCAGCTCCTGACTAGTGGGCGGCTCTGGCGACTCCTCACAGGTCCAGCCCCGTCCAGAACTTCCTCCCAGGTCCATTTCTCCCGCCAGTCCAACTCGAAATCCCTTTGCTCCTTCCTCTGCTGCTTGGTCCTTTGGTGGTGGGAGATTCTGTCACGGTTGTCGTAGTGATGAGACCAAAATGCCGCAGGTATGTGTATACTCATCTTCTTTATTATAAGGAAAGAAGGCAAACCCAAAATAAACACGTATACAAAAAGAAACACACCGACAATAAACAGTCCTGTAAGGCTTGACGCTATACACGGAACAATCTCCCACAAATGACAAACACACCCTAATATATGGGACTCTCAATCAAAGGCAAATAGACAACACCTGCCTTCAACTGAGAGTCCCAACCCCAATTAACAAACATAGAAACAGACACACTAGACTAAACATAGAATACATGAAACTCAAACAGTGCCCAAAAAACCCCGGAATACTTAAATCAAATGCCCTTCTAGAAAAAGACCACCCTGAACCACATGAAACAAATACCCTCTGCCACGTCCTGACCAAATGTCACGAGTTTCTTCGTCTTCTGACGATATAACGAAATCATCGTCGGAAAAGGTAGACCAATATGCAGCAGGTACGTGTATGCTCATTTTGACTTTTATTTTACTATCAAAAGAACACTCCAAAACACGAAAACGAACGAACAACAAACAGTCTGGCAAAGCCTAGGGCTGAACACAGAACAATCACCCACAAATCACAAACACAAACACACCCTTATATATGAGACTCTCAATCAAAGGCAGATAGACAACACCTGCCTTCAACTGAGAGTCCCAATCCCAATTAACCAACATAGAAACACACTCACCAGACTAGACATAGAAATACATAAACAGACTATAAACCAAAACCCCGGAAATACTAAATCAAACACCCTTAATCAAACACACCACCCTGAACCACATAAAACAAATACCCTCTGTCACGCCCTGACCAAACTACAAAACAATTAACCTTATATACTGGCCAGGACGTGACAGTACCCCCCCCTTAAAGGTGCTACCCCAGAAGCACCTTAAAAAAAATTAAAAAAAAATACCCCCAAACAATACCCAAAAGAAAAATTCCCCCTTACTAAAGGGAGGGAAGGGAGGGTGGCTGCCATCAACGACGGCACTGTGCTACACCCCCCCTCCCCAACCCACCTATATTGGAGGCGGCTCAGGTTCTGGCCGTTCCAGGCAGTCTGGGCAGTCTGGCAGTTCGGGGCAGTCTGGCGGCTCGGGGCGGTCTGGGCAGTCTGTCAGCTCGGGGCGGTCTGGGCAGTCTGTCAGCTCGGGGCGGTCTGGGCAGTCTGTCAGCTCGGGGCGGTCTGGGCAGTCTGTCAGCTCGGGGCGGTCTGGGCAGTCTGTCAGCTCGGGGCGGTCAGGGCAGTCTGTCAGCTCGGGGCGGTCAGGGCAGTCTGTCAGCTCGGGGCGGTCAGCGCAGTCTGGCCACTCCGGCAGGTCAGCGCAGTCTGGCCACTCCGGCAGGTCAGCGCAGTCTGGCCACTCCGGCAGGTCAGCGCAGTCTGGCCACTCCGGCAGGTCAGCGCAGTCTGGCCACTCCGGCAGGTCAGCGCAGTCTGGCCACTCCGGCAGGTCAGCGCAGTCTGGCCACTCCGGCAGGTCAGCGCAGTCTGGCCACTCCGGCAGGTCAGCGCAGTCTGGCCACTCCGGCAGTTCAGCGCAGTCTGGCCACTCCGGCAGTTCAGCGCAGTCTGGCCACTCCGGCAGTTCAGCGCAGTCTGGCCACTCCGGCAGTTCAGCGCAGTCTGGCCACTCCGGCAGTTCAGCGCAGTCTGGCCACTCCGGCAGTTCAGCGCAGTCTGGCCACTCCGGCAGTTCAGCGCAGTCTGGCCACTCCGGCAGTTCAGCGCAGTCTGGCCACTCCGGCAGTTCAGGGCAGTCTGGCCACTCCGGCAGTTCAGGGCAGTCTGGCCACTCCGGCAGTTCAGCGCAGTCTGGCCACTCCGGCAGTTCAGCGCAGTCTGGCCACTCCGGCAGTTCAGCGCAGTCTGGCCACTCCGGCAGTTCAGCGCAGTCTGGCCACTCCGGCAGTTCAGCGCAGTCTGGCCACTCCGGCAGTTCAGCGCAGTCTGACCACTCCGGCAGTTCAGCGCAGTCTGACCACTCCGGCGACTGTTGACTGGCGGGCAGCTCCGACGACTGTTGACTGGCGGGCAGCTCCGACGACTGTTGACTGGCGGGCAGCTCCGACGACTGTTGACTGGCGGGCAGCTCCGACGACTGTTGACTGGCGGGCAGCTCCGACGACTGTTGACTGGCGGGCAGCTCCGACGACTGTTGACTGGCGGGCAGCTCCGACGACTGTTGACTGGCGGGCAGCTCCGACGACTGTTGACTGGCGAGGCTGGGTTTACGCACTTGCCGTTTAGTGCGGGGAGCGGGAACAGGACGAGTCGGACTGGGTGGACGCACTTCCGGGTCCGCACGAGAGACAGGAGCTGGAAACCCAGGGCTATGGAGGCGCACAGCCGGTCTAGATCTTACCTCCTGCACAACCCGCCTTGGCTCGATGGAACTAGTAGCCCTGCACGAGCGGAGTGCTCGTACAGGGCAGACTGGGCTGTGCAGGGGCTTGATGGTAGCCGTGCGTAGAGCGGGAGTTGGGTAGCCTGGTCCTCGGAGGCGTACCGGCGACCAGATGCGCTGCGCAGGCATCCTCCTACCAGGCTGGATGCCCGCTCTAGCACGGCACCTGCGAGGGGCTGGAATAACTCGCACCGGACTGTGCGTGCGTATGGGTGAGATATTGCGCTTCTCAGCGAAACATGGCGCTCCCCACCTCATACGCTCCTCCATATAACCACGGGTAGCTGGCTTCCGGCTCTTCCCTCGCCTAGCCAAACTACCCATGTGCCCCCCCCAAAAAAATTATTGGGGGTGCCTCTCGTGCTTCTCCCTCAGCACGTCTCTGGCCTCGTACCACTGCCTCTCTGCCTTGGCTGCTTCTATTTCCCACTGCGGGCGGCGATACTCCCCAGCCTGATGCCAAGGTCCGGCCCCGTCCAGAACTTCCTCCCAAGTCCACTTCTCCCGCCAGTCCAACTCGAACGCCGTCTGCTCCTTCCTCTGCTGCTTGGTCCTTGAGTGGTGGGTGATTCTGTCACGAGTTTCTTCGTCTTCTGACGATATAACGAAATCATTGTCGGAAAAGGTAGACCAATACGCAGCAGGTACGTGTATGCTCATTTTGACTTTTATTTTACTATCAAAAGAACACTCCAAAACACGAAAACGAACGAACAACAAACAGTCTGGCAAAGCCTAGGGCTGAACACAGAACAATCACCCACAAATCACAAACACACCCTTATATATGAGACTCTCAATCAAAGGCAGATAGACAACACCTGCCTTCAACTGAGAGTCCCAATCCCAATTAACCAACATAGAAACACACTCACCAGACTAGACATAGAAATACATAAACAGACTATAAACCAAAACCCCGGAAATACTAAATCAAACACCCTTAATCAAACACACCACCCTGAACCACATAAAACAAATACCCTCTGTCACGCCCTGACCAAACTACAAAACAATTAACCTTATATACTGGCCAGGACGTGACACCAAACTACAATAACAATTAACCCTTATACTGGCCAGGACGTGACAGTCATGCTTATCTTTTTCAAGGGTGACAATAATTCAGACCTCACTGTATGTACTGTGTGAACTGAAGCATTAGAATTGTAGTCATAATGTGATAATTATAGTTACACAGTTTAGTTAGTATGTGACGATTAGTGGCGGTCAGTGCCGTTTAAGATGAGGGAGGACGATTACATTTTCTTCATGAGCATGGCCTTATTTCTATTACAGCATATTGAATGACTGTCATTCATATTCCATTCACCCAGCTCAATTTAACATTGATAGGTTTAGGCTTCTACATAATATTCTAATTTTCCCTGTAGCCATCATGAGGTTGCTACAACTTAACCTATGAAGTAAAGTTTACAACTTAGGTGCACACAGGTCGAGAGAAAAATCTGAGGTGACACACTGTGACATATGGACAGACATAGACACATTCAATACTGCCTTGCACACTCTTGCCTGCATCTAGCTGATATAGGGTGTAATCATTAGTCTAAACGTTGCAAACAAAAGGTTCTATAAACATATTCAGGTATGTTTATCCCTGTTTTGTTCCATTTACGAAAAGTTTTTCAACAGAATCGGCAGAATGAATACACCCCTGATCACGCATAAACACAGTTAATTTTAATAGTACATTGTATTCCTTCTCGCATCTATGCGCTCTCCACCTCTCACCTTTTCCCTTAGCTTGTGGACTTCAATGCACATCAGCTGTATGTGACCAGGCAAAAAAACCTTTCCAAGCCAAACTGCTACACAGCCTACATCGGTGTCATCATATTGGATAACGTAACATCATAGTCAACATAGCAAATAGAACTAACGCGTTAGTAAATCCGCTATTATCATGCAGTAACATTACAGTGTACAGTCAGTAAGCAGTTTAGCACTTAACCCAGCAGGCCCCGGTTGAAATAAATTAGTCAAACCAAAGGCTTGCCTTCACTTGGAAGAGTTCCAGTGTTATGTTGGATAGACATAGCCAGCTAGCTAACATAGCATCCCTCTGTTTGAGCAGGCTAAACTAGCTAGCTGCATTTGCTAGCTAAGTAAGCAAAACTGAAAGTTATTATTTTTTTACCAAATCTCTTGCTTCTCCTTCATTTTGGAAGAAAGGAATTTATTCAAACTGTTCAACTATTGTCTTTCTCTCTCTTTGAGTCAACTACTCACTACATTTTATGCACCTCAGTGCTAGCTAGTTGTAGCTTATGCTTTCAGTACTAGACTCACTCTCTGATCCTTTGACTGGGTGGGCAACGTCAGTTCATGCTGCAAGATATCTGATAGGTTGGATGACGTCCTCCGGAAGTTGTCATAATTACTGTGTAGGTCTATGGAAAGGGGTGAGAACCATGAGCTCACTAGGTTTTGTATTGAAGTCAATGTACCCATAGGAGGACGGAAGCTAGCTGTCCTCCGGCTACACTATGGTGCTACCCTACAGAGTGCTGCTGAGGCAACTGTAGACCTTCATTGCAAAATAGTGTGTTTTAATAAATTTTTGGGTGACGTGATTATATTTAGTATAGTTTTATCTAAAAAGGATAACTTTTTTAATGTTTAAACATTTAAAAAAAATGAAATTCACTGAGGAGGATGGCCCTCACCTTCTCCTCTGAGGAGCCTCTACTGGACTGGATGATTATTTCGGTAAATCTTAAGTGTCGCTGCTACTCACAGTCTTGCTCCAAACTAGGCCTGTTGTGTGATGCTGTTTGATGAAGGCCTGAAGCTGAGTCCAGATGGATAGGTAGGACCCCACCCACTCCACATGACGCTTGTCTCTACAGAGAAAGAGATCAACAGACAGACGGAGAGAGGGGGAGAGAGAGAGGAGGGGGAGAGAGAGAGGGTGACAAGGAAAAAGGGGGATGGATTAGGACGAATACACAGAGAGAAAAAGACACAGACAGTTATTTTTACATACCAATAATAATCTGCAAAGTAGCTAATAAGCTAAAGTTGATGTAATACACTAGCAGTCATACTCACGAGTCTTTATAGTCTTTCAGAACTCTGTTAGTGTAGAAAATGGCAGCATCATTCATCTCCTTCACATAGGGAACTGGCTTCTGGCTCTGGAAGAGTGAAGGAGCGAGAGAAAGAGAAAAAAAGAGAGCGATAGAGGTAGTTAAACAAAGCTGACCCTATGTATGAATTTAGACATCTCTGCTCTGCATTCACAGAAACACAGTGAAGAAGATGTGAATGAGTGACTGATGTCTCCTCACCACGGCGACCCAGCCCAGCGCTGGGATGCTCTCGCTGACAGCTGATAGGTGGTTGAATTGGCTGCTGCCACGGTTACATTCCCGAAAGTTCTGAATCTCCTGGATTTTCTCTGAGATAGGCTTCACCAAGTCAGACAGCTCCATCTGGGAGGGAGAGAGGGGGAGGAGAGCGAGAGAGGGAAAATGAAAGAGAGAGAAAGATAGTGAGAGAGAGAGAGAATGCTTGTCAACAAAAACTGAACAATCTCACAGGTAGTGTCCTTTCTATATAACTGACAATATGCAAATAGCATTTATCAATGACTTAAGTATAACTCAACACCCATACATTCCTCTGTAATAGTGCTCTGAGCAGCTCTCACAGTGCTCGCCATAACCTGAGTGAGAGCACCAGTCTCAATGGGCCAGTTACCTCATGCTACCCGTTATATAGCAGTTTCACTTACTGCCTTGCCCACAATCAACTCTGCCATGCATGCCAGCTAGTCGAAGGCAGTGTGCAATTTGACTGTGATTTTATAACTGGGCAACTGGAATTTTATTAGAAGGATCCATTTTCCATTGGAACTTCCAGAACCCTGCTAGCATCCATCCCTCTTTCCCTCCCTCCTCCCTCTCCTCCCAGCATTCCTCTGTTCATTGGGAGATCCCTCTGGCCTTGTAAGGCACTGAGCAGGTCTAATGTTTACAGTTTACCTTCACACAACTGGGTAAAGGAACACATTGTTTCCCTAGTGACACTGTAGTACTGTTCTCTTATTTTGACCTGTACCTAAGCCGATGTTGCTATGACATTTTAACTAAATATCTCCCGCGGTGTCGATATGCTGTGGGAAAGATTCATAAATATAATAATTTCTGCTTATTTATTTAGCTTTATTTTGAGAAAGGATGTGATTATTCTTCCGTTGCTATGGCAACTGATTTAATTGCATTATGGGTTAAATACAGTGCATTCGGAAAGTAATGAGACCCCTTGACTTTTTACACATTTTGTTACGTTACAGCCTTATTCTAAAATGTATTAAATTAAAAATGTTCCTCAATCTACACACAATACCCCATAATGACAAAGCAAAAGCATGTTTTAGACATTTTGCAAATGTATTAAAAATAAAAAACAGAAATACTAAAGGGTCTGAATACATACGTTTTCAGACCCTTTGCTAATAGACTCAAAATTGAGCTCAGGTGCATCCTGTTTCCATTGATCATCCTTGAGATGTTTCTACATGTCACACCCTGATCTGTTTCACCTGTCCTTGTTATTGTCTCCACCCACTCCAGGTGTTGCTTGTTTTCCCCAGTGTATTTATCCCTGTGTTTCCTGTCTCTCTGTGCCAGTTCGTCTTGTATGTCCAAGTCAACCAGCGTTTTTCCCGTTCTCCTGCTTTTGTTATTTCTCCTTTTTCTAGTCCTCCCGGTTTTGACCCTTGCCTGTTTCTGGACTCTGTACCCGCCTGCCTGACCATTCTGCCTGCCTTGACCTCGAGCCTGTCTGCCACTCTGTACCTCCTGGACTCTGATCTGGTTTTGACCTTTTGCCTGTACATGACCATTCTCTTGTCTACTCCTTTTTGGATTATTAAACATCTAAGACTCCAACCATCTGCATCTGGGTCTCGCCTTGAGTTATGATACTACAACTTTGTCGGAGTCCAACTGTGATAAATTCAATTAATTGGACATGATTTGGAAAGGCACACACCTGTCTATATAAGGTCCCAAAGTTGACAGTGCATGTCAGAGCAAAAACCAAGCATTGAGATCAAAGGAATTGTCTGTAGAGACAGGATTGTGTCAAGGCACAAATCTGGGGAAGGGTACCAAAAAATGTCTGCAGCATTGAAGGTCCCCAAGAACACAGTGGCCTCCATCTTTCTTAAATGGAAGAAGTTAAGAAGCACCAAGACTCTTCCTAGAGCTGGCCGCCTGGCCAAACTGAGCAATCGGGGGAGAAGGGCCTTGGTCAGAGAGGTGACCGAGAACCCGATGGTAACTGTGACAGAGCTCCAGAGTTCTTCTGTGGAGATGGGAGAACCTTCAAGAAGAACAACCATCTCTGCAGCACTCAATCGATCAGGCTTTTATGGTAGAGTGGCCAGACGGAAGCCACTCCTCAGTAAAAGGCACGACAGCCCGCTTGGAGTTCGCCAAAAAGCACCTAAAGGACTGTCAAATCATGAGAAACATGATTCTCTGGTCTGATGAAACCAGGATTGAACTCTTTGGCCTGAATGCCAAGCATCACATCTGGAGGTAACTTAGCACATTCCCTACAGTGAAGCATGGTGGTGGTGGCAGCATCATGCTGTGGGGATGTTTTTCAGTGGCAGGGACTGGGAGACTAGTCAGGAGAGGGAAAGATGAACAGAGCAAAGTACTGAGAGATCCTTGATGAAAACCTGCTCCAGAGCGCTCAGGACCTCAGACTAGCGCGAAGGTTCACCTTCCAATAGGTTAATGACCCTAAGCACACAGCCAAGACAACGCAGGAGTGCCGTTGGGACAAATTTCTGAATGTCCTTGAGTGGCCCAGCTAGAGCCCGGACTTGAACAGCACACATTTCTGTTGTATCCCCGGACAATCATGCCTGATTCAACTCATTGAGGGCCTGATTATTAATTGACAAGTTGAATCAGGTGTGCTTGTCTGGGACTACAATAAAAATGTGTACTGTTGGGGATACTCAAGGTCTGGAGTTGGGAACCACTGCCTTAGGTCATCCAATCAGTGACTTAAATACTCAAAGAGAGCCTCTCCTAGAGAATGTTTACAGACATGGAGATGATGAAATGGTCAGAAGTACTGTATAGCTCTATTCCTAAGTGTATCGGTTTGATTTGAATAATAATCTTATACACTCCGACATAGTTTGCTGCATTTTACATACTACAGTTTCTCCTTGTGTGTCAGAGGGAGAGACAGAAAGACATCTATTTTTTGAGCAAATTCTTGCCCAAATCAGATGCACATGATTTTCATAACATGAGATAGACAGTCCTTTCATAGGGAGGACCAACCTCGACTGTCTTACTTTCACGCTCTCCAGATCCCATCGGAAACAATTGGCATGCTAGAGCATCCTTAAAAGAAAACCACTTCTCCATGAAATGGAGGAAATACCCACTGAGATAAAGTGATGCTATGACCAATTCATCTGTGATGATGATGATAAGGCCCAGGAGGTTTTCCTCCTGGCCCTAGTGACTATTCATCTGTGAGTTGTACATATCTTTCAGGCTAAGATCTCCCTCCCTCCCCTCGACTCTTTCAGTTACGGTACTAGGGGTATCTGATGGCCCAAATCTTTTATTTCAGCCACATTGGGAAGACAGGAGCCCCAAATTCCCCCCTCTCAATCATCCTCCACTTCCAATGGAGAGAGACATAAATAGCCAGGATATCTCCAGGCTATGAGTGGGTCAGGGGCCTACATTACAAACCATTCACTGAGAAAGAATGTGTAATGAGAGAGAGAGAGAGAGAGATGGCAGAGAGAGAGTTAGACAGAAAGACAGGGAGAGAGATGGCAGAGAGAGAGTTAGACAGAAAGACAGGGAGAGAGATGGTAGAGAGAGTTAGACAGAAAGACAGGGAGAGAGACGGTAGAGAGAGTTAGACAGAAAGACAGGGAGAGAGATGGTAGAGAGAGCTAGACAGAAAGACAGGGAGAGAGATGGTAGAGAGAGTTAGACAGAAAGACAGGGAGAGAGACGGTAGAGAGAGTTAGACAGAAAGACAGGGAGAGAGACGGTAGAGAGAGTTAGACAGAAAGACAGGGAGAGAGACGGTAGAGAGAGTTAGACAGAAAGACAGGGAGAGAGACGATAGAGAGAGTTAGACAGAAAGACAGGGAGAGAGACGATAGAGAGAGTTAGACAGAAAGACAGGGAGAGAGACGATAGAGAGAGTTAGACAGAAAGACAGGGAGAGAGACAGAAGAGAGAGTTAGACAGAAAGACAGGGAGAGAGACGGTAGAGAGTTAGACAGAAAGACGGAGAGAGACGGAGCGAGTTAGACAGAAAGACAGGGAGAGAGACGGTAGAGAGAGTTAGACAGAAAGACAGGGAGAGAGACAACAGAGAGAGTTAGACAGAAAGACAGGGAGAGAGACGATAGAGAGAGTTAGACAGAAAGACAGGGAGAGAGACGGTAGAGAGAGTTAGACAGAAAGACAGGGAGAGAGACCATAGAGAGAGTTAGACAGAAAGACAGGGAGAGAGACAGTAGAGAGAGTTAGACAGAAAGACAGGAAGAGAGACGGTAGAGAGTTAGACAGAAAGACGGAGAGAGACAGAGCGAGTTAGACAGAAAGACAGGGAGAGAGACGGTAGAGAGAGTTAGACAGAAAGACAGGGAGAGAGACGATAGAGAGAGTTAGACAGAAAGACAGGGAGAGAGACGATAGAGAGAGTTAGACAGAAAGACAGGGAGAGAGACGGTAGAGAGAGTTAGACAGAAAGACAGGGAGAGAGACGATAGAGAGAGTTAGACAGAAAGACAGGGAGAGAGACGGTAGAGAGAGTTAGACAGAAAGACGGAGAGAGACGGTAGAGAGAGTTAGACAGAAAGACAGGGAGAGAGACGATAGAGAGAGTTAGACAGAAAGACAGGGAGAGAGACGATAGAGAGAGTTAGACAGAAAGACGGAGAGAGAGACGGTAGAGAGAGTTAGACAGAAAGACGGAGAGAGACGGTAGAGAGTTAGACAGAAAGACAGGGAGAGAGACGATAGAGAGAGTTAGACAGAAAGACGGAGAGAGAGACGGTAGAGAGAGTTAGACAGAAAGACGGAGAGAGACGGTAGAGAGTTAGACAGAAAGACAGGGAGAGAGACGGTAGAGAGAGTTAGACAGAAAGACGGAGAGAGACGGTAGAGAGTTAGACAGAAAGACGTAGAGACGGTAGAGAGTTAGACAGAAAGACGGAGAGACGGTAGAGAGAGTTAGACAGAAAGACGGAGAGACGGTAGAGAGTTAGACGGAGAGACAGTAGAGAGAGTTAGACAGAAAGACAGGGAGAGAGACGGTAGAGAGAGTTAGACAGAAAGACGGAGAGAGACGGTAGACAGTTAGACAGAAAGACGGAGAGACGGTAGAGAGTTAGACAGAAAGACGGAGAGACGGTAGAGAGAGTTAGACAGAAAGACGGAGAGACGGTAGAGAGTTAGACAGAAAGACGGAGAGACGGTAGAGAGTTAGACAGAAAGACGGAGAGACGGTAGAGAGTTAGACAGAAAGACTGAGAGACGGTAGAGAGAGTTAGACAGAAAGACGGAGAGACGGTAGAGAGTTAGACAGAAAGACGGAGAGACGGTAGAGAGTTAGACAGAAAGACGGAGAGACAGTAGAGAGAGTTAGACAGAAAGACAGGGAGACGGTAGAGAGAGTTAGACAGAAAGACGGAGAGACGGTAGAGAGTTAGACAGAAAGACGGAGAGACGGTAGAGAGAGTTAGACAGAAAGACGGAGAGACGGTAGAGAGTTAGACAGAAAGACGGAGAGACGGTAGAGAGTTAGACAGAAAGACGGAGAGACAGTAGAGAGAGTTAGACAGAAAGACAGGGAGAGAGACGGTAGAGAGAGTTAGACAGAAAGACGGAGAGAGACGGTAGAGAGAGTTAGACAGAAAGAGAGGGAGAGAGACGGTAGAGAGAGTTAGACAGAAAGAGAGGGAGAGAGACAGTAGAGAGTTAGACAGAAAGACGGAGAGAGACAGTAGAGCGAGTTAGACAGAAAGACAGGGAGAGAGATGGTAGAGAGAGTTAGACAGAAAGACAGGGAGAGAGACGGTAGAGAGAGTTAGACAGAAAGACAGGGAGAGAGACGATAGAGAGAGTTAGACAGAAAGACGGAGAGAGACGGTAGAGAGTTAGACAGAAAGACGGAGAGACGGTAGAGAGTTAGACAGAAAGACAGGGAGAGAGATGGTAGAGAGAGTTAGACAGAAAGACGGAGAGAGACGGTAGAGAGTTAGACAGAAAGACAGGGAGAGAGACAGTAGAGAGAGTTAGACAGAAAGACAGGGAGAGAGACGGTAGAGAGAGTTAGACAGAAAGAGAGGGAGAGAGACAGTAGAGAGAGTTAGACAGAAAAACAGGGAGAGAGACGGTAGAGAGAGTTAGACAGAAAGACGGAGAGAGACGGTAGAGAGAGTTAGACAGAAAGACAGGGAGAGAGATGGTAGAGAGAGTTAGACAGAAAGACGGAGAGAGACGGTAGAGAGAGTTAGACAGAAGACGGAGAGACGGTAGAGAGAGTTAGACAGAAAGACAGGGAGAGAGACGGTAGAGAGTTAGACAGAAAGAGAGGGAGAGAGACAGTAGAGAGAGTTAGACAGAAAGACAGGGAGAGAGACGGTAGAGAGAGTTAGACAGAAAGACGGAGAGAGACGGTAGAGAGAGTTAGACAGAAAGACAGGGAGAGAGACGGTAGAGAGAGTTAGACAGAAAGAGAAGGAGAGAGACGGTAGAGAGAGTTAGAAAGACAGGGAGAGAGATGGTAGAGAAAGTTAGACAGAAAGACAGGGAGAGAGACGGTAGAGAGAGTTAGACAGAAAGACAGGGAGAGAGACAGTAGAGAGTTAGACAGAAAGACGGAGAGAGGACAGTAGAGCGAGTTAGACAGAAAGACAGGGAGAGAGATGGTAGAGAGAGTTAGACAGAAAGACAGGGAGAGAGACGGTAGAGAGAGTTAGACAGAAAGACAGGGAGAGAGACGGTAGAGAGAGTTAGACAGAAAGAGAGGGAGAGAGACAGTAGAGAGTTAGACAGAAAGACAGGGAGAGAGACGGTAGAGAGAGTTAGACAGAAAGACGGAGAGAGACGGTAGAGAGAGTTAGACAGAAAGACGGAGAGAGACGGTAGAGAGAGTTAGACAGAAAGACAGGGAGAGAGACGGTAGAGAGAGTTAGACAGAAAGACGGAGAGAGACGGTAGAGAGAGTTAGACAGAAAGACGGAGAGACGGTAGAGAGAGTTAGACAGAAAGAGAGGGAGAGAGACAGTAGAGAGAGTTAGACAGAAAGACAGGGAGAGAGACGGTAGAGAGAGTTAGACAGAAAGACGGAGAGAGACGGTAGAGAGTTAGACAGAAAGACGGAGAGAGAGACAATAGAGAGAGTTAGACAGAAAGACAGGGAGAGAGACGGTAGAGAGAGTTAGACAGAAAGAGAGGGAGAGAGACAGTAGAGAGTTAGACAGAAAGACGGAGAGAGAGATGGTAGAGAGAGTTAGACAGAAAGACAGGGAGAGAGATGGTAGAGAGAGTTAGACAGAAAGAGAGGGAGAGAGACAGTAGAGAGAGTTAGACAGAAAGACAGGGAGAGAGACGGTAGAGAGAGTTAGACAGAAAGACGGAGAGAGACGGTAGAGAGTTAGACAGAAAGACGGAGAGAGAGACAGTAGAGAGAGTTAGACAGAAAGACAGGGAGAGAGACGGTAGAGAGAGTTAGACAGAAAGACGGAGAGAGACGGTAGAGAGTTAGACAGAAAGACGGAGAGACGGTAGAGAGTTAGACAGAAAGACAGGGAGAGAGATGGTAGAGAGAGTTAGACAGAAAGACGGAGAGAGACGGTAGAGAGTTAGACAGAAAGAGAGGGAGAGAGACAGTAGAGAGAGTTAGACAGAAAAACAGGGAGAGAGACGGTAGAGAGAGTTAGACAGAAAGACGGAGAGAGACGGTAGAGAGAGTTAGACAGAAAGACAGGGAGAGAGACGGTAGAGAGTTAGACAGAAAGAGAGGGAGAGAGACAGTAGAGAGAGTTAGACAGAAAGACAGGGAGAGAGACGGTAGAGAGAGTTAGACAGAAAGACGGAGAGAGACGGTAGAGAGAGTTAGACAGAAAGACAGGGAGAGAGACGGTAGAGAGAGTTAGACAGAAAGAGAGGGAGAGAGACGGTAGAGAGAGTTAGAAAGACAGGGAGAGAGATGGTAGAGAAAGTTAGACAGAAAGACAGGGAGAGAGACGGTAGAGAGAGTTAGACAGAAAGACAGGGAGAGAGACAGTAGAGAGTTAGACAGAAAGACGGAGAGAGACAGTAGAGCGAGTTAGACAGAAAGACAGGGAGAGAGATGGTAGAGAGAGTTAGACAGAAAGACAGGGAGAGAGACGGTAGAGAGAGTTAGACAGAAAGACAGGGAGAGAGACGGTAGAGAGAGTTAGACAGAAAGAGAGGGAGAGAGACAGTAGAGAGTTAGACAGAAAGACAGGGAGAGAGACGGTAGAGAGAGTTAGACAGAAAGACGGAGAGAGACGGTAGAGAGAGTTAGACAGAAAGACAGGGAGAGAGATGGTAGAGAGAGTTAGACAGAAAGACGGAGAGAGACGGTAGAGAGAGTTAGACAGAAAGACGGAGAGAGACGGTAGAGAGAGTTAGACAGAAAGACGGAGAGACGGTAGAGAGAGTTAGACAGAAAGAGAGGGAGAGAGACAGTAGAGAGAGTTAGACAGAAAGACAGGGAGAGAGACGGTAGAGAGAGTTAGACAGAAAGACGGAGAGAGACGGTAGAGAGTTAGACAGAAAGACGGAGAGAGAGACAGTAGAGAGAGTTAGACAGAAAGACAGGGAGAGAGACGGTAGAGAGAGTTAGACAGAAAGAGAGGGAGAGAGACAGTAGAGAGTTAGACAGAAAGACGGAGAGAGAGATGGTAGAGAGAGTTAGACAGAAAGACAGGGAGAGAGATGGTAGAGAGAGTTAGACAGAAAGAGAGGGAGAGAGACAGTAGAGAGAGTTAGACAGAAAGACAGGGAGAGAGACGGTAGAGAGAGTTAGACAGAAAGACGGAGAGACGGTAGAGAGTTAGACAGAAAGACGGAGAGAGAGACAGTAGAGAGAGTTAGACAGAAAGACAGGGAGAGAGACGGTAGAGAGAGTTAGACAGAAAGAGAGGGAGAGAGACAGTAGAGAGTTAGACAGAAAGACGGAGAGAGACGGTAGAGAGTTAGACAGAAAGACGGAGAGACGGTAGAGAGAGTTAGACAGAAAGACGGAGAGACGGTAGAGAGTTAGACAGAAAGACGGAGAGACGGTAGAGAGTTAGACAGAAAGACGGAGAGACGGTAGAGAGAGTTAGACAGAAAGACGGAGAGACGGTAGAGAGTTAGACAGAAAGACGGAGAGACGGTAGAGAGAGTTAGACAGAAAGACGGAGAGACGGTAGAGAGTTAGACAGAAAGACGGAGAGACGGTAGAGAGAGTTAGACAGAAGACGAGAGACGGTAGAGAGTTAACAGAAAGACGGAGAGAACGGTAGGAGAGAGTTAGACAGAAAGACAGGGAGACGGTAGAGAGAGTTAGACAGAAACGGAAGACTGTAGAGAGTTAGACAGAAAAGACGGAGAGAGCGGTAGAGGAGTTTAGACAGAAAGACGGAGAGACGGTAGAAGAGTTAGACAGAAAGACGGAGAGACGGTAGAAGGAGTTAGACAGAAGAAAGACGGTAGAGCCAGTAGAGAGAGTTAGACAGAAAGACAGGGAGAGAGACGGTAGAGAGAGTTAGACAGAAAGACGGAGAGAGACGGTAGAGAGAGTTAGACAGAAAGAGAGGGAGAGAGACGGTAGAGAGAGTTAGACAGAAAGAGAGGGAGAGAGACAGTAGAGAGAGTTAGACAGAAAGACAGGGAGAGAGACGGTAGAGAGAGTTAGACAGAAAGACAGGGAGAGAGACGATAGAGAGAGTTAGACAGAAAGACGGAGAGAGACGGTAGAGAGTTAGACAGAAAGACGGAGAGAGACAGTAGAGCGAGTTAGACAGAAAGACAGGGAGAGAGATGGTAGAGAGAGTTAGACAGAAAGACAGGGAGAGAGACGGTAGAGAGAGTTAGACAGAAAGACAGGGAGAGAGACGATAGAGAGAGTTAGACAGAAAGACGGAGAGAGACGGTAGAGAGTTAGACAGAAAGACGGAGAGACGGTAGAGAGTTAGACAGAAAGAGAGGGAGAGAGACAGTAGAGAGAGTTAGACAGAAAGACAGGGAGAGAGACGGTAGAGAGAGTTAGACAGAAAGAGAGGGAGAGAGACAGTAGAGAGAGTTAGACAGAAAGACGGAGAGAGACGGTAGAGAGTTAGACAGAAAGACAGGGAGAGAGACAGTAGAGAGAGTTAGACAGAAAGACGGAGAGAGACGGTAGAGAGAGTTAGACAGAAAGACAGGGAGAGAGATGGTAGAGAGAGTTAGACAGAAAGACGGAGAGAGACGGTAGAGAGAGTTAGACAGAAAGACGGAGAGACGGTAGAGAGAGTTAGACAGAAAGACAGGGAGAGAGACGGTAGAGAGTTAGACAGAAAGAGAGGGAGAGAGACAGTAGAGAGAGTTAGACAGAAAGACAGGGAGAGAGACGGTAGAGAGAGTTAGACAGAAAGACGGAGAGAGACGGTAGAGAGAGTTAGACAGAAAGACAGGGAGAGAGACGGTAGAGAGAGTTAGACAGAAAGAGAGGGAGAGAGACGGTAGAGAGAGTTAGAAAGACAGGGAGAGAGATGGTAGAGAAAGTTAGACAGAAAGACAGGGAGAGAGACGGTAGAGAGAGTTAGACAGAAAGACAGGGAGAGAGACAGTAGAGAGTTAGACAGAAAGACGGAGAGAGACAGTAGAGCGAGTTAGACAGAAAGACAGGGAGAGAGATGGTAGAGAGAGTTAGACAGAAAGACAGGGAGAGAGACGGTAGAGAGAGTTAGACAGAAAGACAGGGAGAGAGACGGTAGAGAGAGTTAGACAGAAAGAGAGGGAGAGAGACAGTAGAGAGTTAGACAGAAAGACAGGGAGAGAGACGGTAGAGAGAGTTAGACAGAAAGACGGAGAGAGACGGTAGAGAGAGTTAGACAGAAAGACGGAGAGAGACGGTAGAGAGAGTTAGACAGAAAGACAGGGAGAGAGATGGTAGAGAGAGTTAGACAGAAAGACGGAGAGAGACGGTAGAGAGAGTTAGACAGAAAGACGGAGAGACGGTAGAGAGAGTTAGACAGAAAGAGAGGGAGAGAGACAGTAGAGAGAGTTAGACAGAAAGACAGGGAGAGAGACGGTAGAGAGAGTTAGACAGAAAGACGGAGAGAGACGGTAGAGAGTTAGACAGAAAGACGGAGAGAGAGACAGTAGAGAGAGTTAGACAGAAAGACAGGGAGAGAGACGGTAGAGAGAGTTAGACAGAAAGAGAGGGAGAGAGACAGTAGAGAGTTAGACAGAAAGACAGGGAGAGAGACGGTAGAGAGAGTTAGACAGAAAGAGAGGGAGAGAGACAGTAGAGAGTTAGACAGAAAGACGGAGAGAGAGATGGTAGAGAGAGTTAGACAGAAAGACAGGGAGAGAGATGGTAGAGAGAGTTAGACAGAAAGAGAGGGAGAGAGACAGTAGAGAGAGTTAGACAGAAAGACAGGGAGAGAGACGGTAGAGAGAGTTAGACAGAAAGACGGAGAGAGACGGTAGAGAGAGTTAGACAGAAAGACGGAGAGAGACGGTAGAGAGTTAGACAGAAAGACGGAGAGACGGTAGAGAGTTAGACAGAAAGACAGGGAGAGAGATGGTAGAGAGAGTTAGACAGAAAGACGGAGAGAGACGGTAGAGAGTTAGACAGAAAGAGAGGGAGAGAGACGGTAGAGAGAGTTAGACAGAAAGAGAGGGAGAGAGACAGTAGAGAGAGTTAGACAGAAAAACAGGGAGAGAGACGGTAGAGAGAGTTAGACAGAAAGACGGAGAGAGACGGTAGAGAGAGTTAGACAGAAAGACAGGGAGAGAGACGGTAGAGAGAGTTAGACAGAAAGACGGAGAGAGACGGTAGAGAGAGTTAGACAGAAAGACGGAGAGACGGTAGAGAGAGTTAGACAGAAAGACAGGGAGAGAGACGGTAGAGAGTTAGACAGAAAGAGAGGGAGAGAGACAGTAGAGAGAGTTAGACAGAAAGACAGGGAGAGAGACGGTAGAGAGAGTTAGACAGAAAGACGGAGAGAGACGGTAGAGAGAGTTAGACAGAAAGACAGGGAGAGAGACGGTAGAGAGAGTTAGACCAGAAGAGAGGGAGAGAGACGGTAGAGAGAGTTAGAAAGACAGGGAGAGAGATGGTAGAGAAAGTTAGACAGAAAGACAGGGAGAGAGACGGTAGAGGAGAGTTAGACAGAAAGACAGGGAGAGAGACAGTAGAGAGTTAGACAGAAAGACGGAGAGAGACAGTAGAGCGAGTTAGAACAGAAAGACAGGGAGAGAGATGGTAGAGAGAGTTAGACAGAAAGACAGGGAGAGAGACGGTAGAGAGAGTTAGACAGAAGACAGGGAGAGAGACGGTAGAGAGAGTTAGACAGAAAGAGAGGGAGAGAGACAGTAGAGAGTTAGACAGAAAGACAGGGAGAGAGACGGTAGAGAGAGTTAGACAGAAAGACGGAGAGAGACGGTAGAGAGTTAGACAGAAAGAAGGGAGAGAGATGGTAGAGAGAGTTAGACAGAAAGACGGAGAGAGACGGTAGAGAGAGTTAGACAGAAAGACGGAGAGAGACGGTAGAGAGAGTTAGACAGAAAGACGGAGAGACGGTAGAGAGAGTTAGACAGAAAGAGAGGGAGAGAGACAGTAGAGAGAGTTAGACAGAAAGACAGGGAGAGAGACGGTAGAGAGAGTTAGACAGAAAGACGGAGAGAGACGGTAGAGAGTTAGACAGAAAGACGGAGAGAGAGACAGTAGAGAGAGTTAGACAGAAAGACAGGGAGAGAGACGGTAGAGAGAGTTAGACAGAAAGAGAGGGAGAGAGACAGTAGAGAGTTAGACAGAAAGACGGAGAGAGAGATGGTAGAGAGAGATAGACAGAAAGACAGGGAGAGAGATGGTAGAGAGTTAGACAGAAAGAGAGGGAGAGACAGTAGAGAGAGTTAGACAGAAAGACAGGGGAGAGAGACGGTAGAGAGAGTTAGACAGAAAGACGGAGAGAGACGGTAGAGAGTTAGACAGAAAGACGGAGAGAGAGACAGTAGAGAGAGTTAGACAGAAAGACAGGGAGAGAGACGGTAGAGAGAGTTAGACAGAAAGACGGAGAGAGACAGTAGAGAGAGTTAGACAGAAAGACGGAGAGACGGTAGAGAGTTAGACAGAAAGACAGGGAGAGAGACAGTAGAGAGTTAGACAGAAAGACAGGGAGAGAGACGGTAGAGAGAGTTAGACAGAAAGAGAGGGAGAGAGACAGTAGAGAGATAGACAGAAAAACAGGGAGAGAGACGGTAGAGAGAGTTAGACAGAAAGACGGAGAGAGACGGTAGAGAGAGTTAGACAGAAAGACAGGGAGAGAGACGGTAGAGAGAGTTAGACAGAAAGACGGAGAGAGACGGTAGAGAGAGTTAGACAGAAAGACGGAGAGACGGTAGAGAGTTAGACAGAAAGACAGGGAGAGAGACGGTAGAGAGTTAGACAGAAAGAGAGGGAGAGAGACAGTAGAGAGAGTTAGACAGAAAGACAGGGAGAGAGACGGTAGAGAGAGTTAGACAGAAGACGGAGAGAGACGGTAGAGAGAGTTAGACAGAAAGACAGGGAGAGAGACGGTAGAGAGAGTTAGACAGAAAGACAGGGAGAGAGACGGTAGAGAGAGTTAAGAAAGACAGGGAGAGAGATGGTAGAGAAAGTTAGACAGAAAGACAGGGAGAGAGACGGTAGAGATAGTTAAGACAGAAGACAGGGAGAGAGACAGTAGAGAGTTAGACAGAAAGACGGGAGAGACAGTAGAGCGAGTTAGACAGAAAGACAGGGAGAGAGATGGTAGAGAGAGTTAGACAGAAAGACAGGGAGAGAGACGGTAGAGAGAGTTAGACAGAAAGACAGGGAGAGAGACGGTAGAGAGAGTTAGACCAGAAAGAGAGGGAGAGAGACAGTAGAGAGTTAGACAGAAAGACAGGGAGAGAGACGGTAGAGAGAGTTAGACAGAAAGACGGAGAGAGACGGTAGAGAGAGTTAGACAGAAAGACAGGGAGAGAGACAGTAGAGAGAGTTAGACAGAAAGACGGAGAGAGACGGTAGAGAAGTTAGACAGAAAGACGAGAGAGACGGTAGAGAGAGTTAGACAGAAAGACGGAGAGACGGTAGAGAGAGTTAGACAGAACGAGAGGGAGAGAGACAGTAGAGAGTTAGACAGAAACAGGGAGAGAGACGGTAGAGAGAGTTAGACAGAAAGACGGAGAGAGACGGTAGAGAGTTAGACAGAAAGACGGAGAGAGAGACAGTAGAGAGAGTTAGACAGAAGAAAGGGAGAGAGACGGTAGAGAGAGTTAGACAGAAAGAGAGGGAGAGAGCAGTAGAGAGTTAGACAGAAGACGAAGAGAGAGATGTAGAGAGAGTTAGACAGAAAGACAGGGAGAGAGATGGTAGAGAGAGATAGACAGAAAGAGAGAGAGAGACAGTAGAGAGAGTTAGACAGAAAGACGGAAGAGACGGTAGAGAGAGTTAGACAGAAGACGAGAGAGACGGTAGAGAGTTAGACAGAAAGACGGAGAGAGAGACAGTAGAGAGTTAGACAGAAAGACAGGAGAGAGACGGTAGAGAGTTAGACAGAAAGACGGAGAGAGACGGTAGAGAGAGTTAGACAGAAAGACGGAGAGACGGTAGAGAGTTAGACAGAAAGACAGGGAGAGAGACAGTAGAGAGAGTTAGACAGAAAGACAGGGAGAGAGACGGTAGAGAGAGTTAGACAGAAAGAGAGGGAGAGAGACAGTAGAGAGATAGACAGAAAAACAGGGAGAGAGACGGTAGAGAGAGTTAGACAGAAAGACGGAGAGAGACGGTAGAGAGAGTTAGACAGAAAGAAAGGGAGAGAGACGGTAGAGAGAGTTAGACAGAAAGACGGAGAGAGATGGTAGAGAGAGTTAGACAGAAAGACAGGGAGAGAGACGGTAGAGAGTTAGACAGAAAGAGAGGGAGAGAGACAGTAGAGAGAGTTAGACAGAAAGACAGGGAGAGAGACGGTAGAGAGAGTTAGACAGAAAGACGGAGAGAGACGGTAGAGAGAGTTAGACAGAAAGACAGGGAGAGAGACGGTAGAGAGAGTTAGACAGAAGAGAGGGAGAGAGACGGTAGAGAGAGTTAGAAAGACAGGGAGAGAGATGGTAGAGAGTTAGACAGAAAGACAGGGAGAGAGACGGTAGAGAGAGTTAGACAGAAAGACAGGGAGAGAGACAGTAGAGAGTTAGACAGAAAGACGGAGAGAGACAGTAGAGCGAGTTAGACAGAAAGACAGGGGAGAGAGATGGTAGAGAGAGTTAGACAGAAAGACAGGGAGAGAGACGGTAGAGAGAGTTAGACAGAAAGACAGGGAGAGAGACGGTAGAGAGAGTTAGACAGAAAGAGAGGGAGAGAGACAGTAGAGAGTTAGACAGAAAGACAGGGAGAGAGACGGTAGAGAGAGTTAGACAGAAAGACGGAGAGAGACGGTAGAGAGAGTTAGACAGAAAGACAGGGAGAGAGATGGTAGAGAGAGTTAGACAGAAAGACAGGGAGAGAGACGGTAGAGAGAGTTAGACAGAAAGACGGAGAGAGACGGTAGAGAGAGTTAGACAGAAAGACGGAGAGACGGTAGAGAGAGTTAGACAGAAAGAGAGGGAGAGAGACGGTAGAGAGTTAGACAGAAAGACGGAGAGAGAGACAGTAGAGAGAGTTAGACAGAAAGACAGGGAGAGAGACGGTAGAGAGAGTTAGACAGAAAGAGAGGGAGAGAGACAGTAGAGAGAGTTAGACAGAAAGACGGAGAGACGGTAGAGAGAGTTAGACAGAAAGACGGAGAGACGGTAGAGAGTTAGACAGAAAGACGGAGAGAGACGGTAGAGAGAGTTAGACAGAAAGACGGAGAGACGGTAGAGAGTTAGACAGAAAGACGGAGAGAGACGGTAGAGAGAGTTAGACAGAAAGACGGAGAGAGAGACGGTAGAGAGTTAGACAGAAAGACAGGGAGAGAGAGACGGTAGAGAGTTAGACAGAAAGACAGGGAGAGAGACAGTAGAGAGAGTTAGACAGAAAGACAGGGAGAGAGACAGTAGAGAGAGTTAGACAGAAAGACAGGGAGAGAGACGGTAGAGAGAGTTAGACAGAAAGAGAGGGAGAGAGATGGTAGAGAGAGTTAGACAGAAAGACAGGGAGAGAGACGGTAGAGAGAGTTAGACAGAAAGACGGAGAGAGACGGTAGAGAGAGTTAGACAGAAAGACAGGGAGAGAGACAGTAGAGAGAGTTAGACAGAGAGGGAGAGAGAAAGTAGAGAGAGTTAGACAGAAAGACAGGGAGAGAGACGGTAGAGAGAGTTAGACAGAAAGACGGAGAGAGACGGTAGAGAGAGTTAGACAGAAAGACAGGGAGAGAGACGGTAGAGAGAGTTAGACAGAAAGACAGGGAGAGAGACGGTAGAGAGAGTTAGACAGAAAGACAGGGAGAGAGACGGTAGAGAGAGTTAGACAGAAAGACAGGGAGAGAGACAGTAGAGAGAGTTAGACAGAAAGACAGGGAGAGAGACAGTAGAGAGAGTTAGACAGAAAGACAGGGAGAGAGACGGTAGAGAGAGTTAGACAGAAAGACAGGGGAGAGAGACGATAGAGAGATTAGACAGAAAGACAGGGAGAGACGGTAGAGAGTTAGACAGAAAGACAGGAGAGAGACAGTAGAGAGAGTTAGACAGAAAGACAGGGAGAGAGACGGTAGAGAGTTAGACAGAAAGACAGGGAGAGAGATGGTAGAGAGTTAGCAGAAGACAGGGGAAGACAGTAGAGAGAGTTAGACAGAAAGACGGAGAGAGATGGTAGAGAGAGTTAGACAGAAAGACAGGGAGAGAGACGGTAGAGAGTTAGACAGAAAGACAGGGAGAGAGATGGTAGAGAGAGTTAGACAGACAGACGGAGAGAGACGGTAGAGAGAGTTAGACAGAAAGACAGGGAGAGAGACAGTAGAGAGAGTTAGACAGAAAGACAGGGAGAGAGACAGTAGAGAGAGTTAGACAGAAAGACAGGGAGAGAGATGGTAGAGAGAGTTAGACAGAAAGACAGGGAGAGAGACGGTAGAGAGTTAGACAGAAAGACAGGGAGAGAGACGGTAGAGAGAGTTAGACAGAAAGACAGGGAGAGAGACGATAGAGAGAGTTAGACAGAAAGACAGGGAGAGAGACGGTAGAGAGTTAGACAGAAAGACAGGGAGAGAGACAGTAGAGAGAGTTAGACAGAAAGACAGGGAGAGAGACGGTAGAGAGTTAGACAGAAAGACAGGGAGAGAGATGGTAGAGAGAGTTAGACAGAAAGACAGGGAGAGAGACAGTAGAGAGAGTTAGACAGAAAGACGGAGAGAGATGGTAGAGAGAGTTAGACAGAAAGACAGGGAGAGAGACGGTAGAGAGTTAGACAGAAAGACGGAGAGAGACGGTAGAGAGAGTTAGACAGAAAGACAGGGAGAGAGACGGTAGAGAGTTAGACAGAAAGACAGGGAGAGAGACAGTAGAGAGAGTTAGACAGAAAGACAGGGAGAGAGACGGTAGAGAGTTAGACAGAAAGACAGGGAGAGAGATGGTAGAGAGAGTTAGACAGAAAGACAGGAGAGAGACAGTAGAGAGAGTTAGACAGAAAGACGGAGAGAGATGGTAGAGAGAGTTAGACAGAAAGACAGGGAGAGAGACGGTAGAGAGTTAGACAGAAAGACGGAGAGAGACGGTAGAGAGAGTTAGACAGAAAGACAGGGAGAGAGACAGTAGAGAGAGTTAGACAGAAAGACAGGGAGAGAGATGGTAGAGAGAGTTAGACAGAAAGACAGGGAGAGAGACGGTGGTAAGGAGAGTTAGACAGAAAGACGGAGAGAGACGGTAGAGAGAGTTAGACAGAAAGACAGGGGAGAGAGCCAGTAGAGAGAGTTAGACAGAAAGACAGGGGAGAGAGACAGTAGAGAGAGTTAGACAGAAAGACAGGGAGAGAGAACGGTAGAGAGTTAGACAGAAAGACAGGGAGAGAGATGGTAGAGAGAGTTAGACAGAAAGACAGGGAGAGAGACAGTAGAGAGAGTTAGACAGAAAGACGGAGAGAGATGGTAGAGAGAGTTAGACAGAAAGACAGGGAGAGAGACGGTAGAGAGTTAGACAGAAAGACGGAGAGAGACGGTAGAGAGAGTTAGACAGAAAGACAGGGAGAGAGACAGTAGAGAGAGTTAGACAGAAAGACAGGGAGAGAGATGGTAGAGAGAGTTAGACAGAAAGACAGGGAGAGAGACGGTAGAGAGTTAGACAGAAAGACGGAGAGAGACGGTAGAGAGAGTTAGACAGAAAGACAGAAGAACAGTGAGAGAGTTAGACAAGAAGACAGGGAGAGATAGTAGAGAGAGTTAGACAGAAAGACAGGGAGAGAGCAGTAGAGAGAGTTAGACAGAAAGACGGAGAGAGACGGTAGAGAGAGTTAGACAGAAAGACAGGAGAGGAGAGACGGTAGAGAGAGTTAGACAGAAAGACAGGGAGAGAGACGAGTTTAGTTAGAGAGAGTTAGACAGAAAAGACAGGGAGGAGAGAGCAGTAGAGAGGAGTTAGACAGAAAGACAGGGAGAGAGACAGGAGAGAGAGTTAGACAGAAAGACAGGGAGAGAGAACGGTAGAGATGAGTTAGACAGAAAGACAGGGAGAGAGGTGACGTAGAGAGAGTTAGACAGAAAACAGGAGACAGGGAAGAGACGGTAGAGAGAGTTAGACAGAAAGACAGGGAGAGACAGTAGAGAGAGTTAGACAGAAAGACAGGGAGAGAGACGGTAGAGAGAGTTAGACAGAAAGACAGGGAGAGAGCAGTAAGAGATTAGACAGAAAGACAGGGAGAGAGACGGTAGAGAGAGTTAGACAGAAAGACAGGGAGAAGACGGTAGAGAGAGTTAGACAAAAGACAGGGAGAGAGACGGTAGAGAGTTAGACAGAAAGACGGAGAGAGACGGTAGAGAGAGTTAGACATAGAAGACAGGGAGAGAGACGATAGAGAGAGTTAGCAGAAAGACAGGGAGAGAGAAGTAGAGAGATTAGACAGAAAGACAGGGAGAGACAGTAGAGAAGTTAGACAGAAGACAGGGAAGAGACAGTAGAGAGAGTTAGACAGAAAGACAGGGAGAGAGACAGTAGAGAGAGTTAGACAGAAGACAGGGAGAGACGATAGAGAGAGTTAGACAGAAAGACAGGGAGATAGACGGTAGAGAGTTAGACAGAAAGACAGGGAGAGAGACTAGAGAGTTAGACAGAAAGACAGGGAGAGAGTGTAGAGAGAGTTAGACAGAAAGACAGGGAGAGAGACGGTAAGAGTTAGACGAAAGACGGGAGAGAGACGATAGAGAGAGTTAGACAGAAAGACTGAGAGAGAGACAGTAGAGAGAGTTAGACAAAGACAGGGAGAGAACGGTAAGAGTTAGACAGAACAGGGAGAGGATGTAGAGAGAGTTAGACAGAAAGACAGGGAGAGACGGTAGAGAGTTAGACAGAAAGACAGGGAGAGAGACAGTAGAGAGAGTTAGACAGAAAGACAGGAGAGAGACGTAGAGAGTTAGACAGAAAGACAGGGATAGAGATGGTAGAGAGTTAGACAGAAAGACCGGGAGGAGACGTAGAGTTAGACAGAAAGACAGGGAGAGAGATGTAGAGAGTTAGACGAAAGACAGGGAGAGAGACAGTATAGAGAGTTAGACAGAAAGACAGGGAGAGAGACGGTAGAGAGTTAGACAAAGACAGGGAGAGAGATGGTAGAGTTAGACAGAAGACAGGAGAGAGATGGTAGAGAAGTTAGACAGAAAGACAGGGAGAGACGGTAGAGAGTTAGACAGAAAGACAGGGAGAGACGGTAGAGAGTTAGACAGAAAGACAGGAGAGAGATGGTAGAGAGTTAGACGAAAGACAGGGAGAGATGGTAGAGAGAGTTAGACAGAAAGACAGGGAGAGAGACAGTAGAGAGAGTTAGACAGAAAGACAGGGAGAGAGACGGTAGAGAGTTAGACAGAAAGACAGGGAGAGAGACAGTAGAGAGAGTTAGACAGAAAGACAGGGAGAGAGATGGTAGAGAGTTAGACAGAAAGACGGAGAGAGAGATGTAGAGAGAGTTAGACAGAACGCAGTAGAGAGATGGTAGAGAGTTAGACAGAAAGACAGGGAGGAGACGTAGAGAGTTAGACAGAAAGACAGGGAGAGAGATGGTAGAGAGAGTTAGACAGAAGACAGGGAGAGAGACGGTAGAGAGAGTTAGACGAAAGACAGGGAGAGAGACAGTAAGAGAGAGTTTAGACAGAAAGACAGGGAGAGAGACGGTAGAGAGAGATAGACAGAAAGACAGGGAGAGAGACGTAGAGAGAGTTAGACAGAAAGACAGGGAGAGAGACAGTAGAGAGAGTTAGACAGAAAGACAGGGAGAGAGACGGTAGAGAGTTAGACAGAAAGACAGGGAGGAGACGATAGAGAGAGTTAGACAGAAAGACAGGGAGAGAGACGGTAGAGAGAGTTAGACAGAAAGACAGGGAGAGAGACAGTAGAGAGAGTTAGACAGAAAGACAGGGAGAGAGACAGTAGAGAGAGTTAGACAGAAAGACAGGGAGAGAGACGGTAGAGAGAGTTAGACAGAAAGACAGGGAGAGAGACGGTAGAGAGAGTTAGACAGAAAGACAGGGGAGAGAGACAGTAGAGAGAGTTAGACAGAAAGACAGGGAGAGAGACGTAGAGAGAGTTAGACAGAAAGACAGTGGGAGAGACGGTAGAGTAGAGTTAGACAGAAGAAGGGAGGAGAGATGGTAGAGAGTTTAGACAGACAGGACACGGGAGAGAGATGGTAGAGAGAGAGTATAGCAGGAAAGACAGGGAGAGAGACGATAGAGAGAGTTAGACAGAAGCAGGGAGAGAGACGGTAGAGAGTTAGGACAGAAAGACGAGACGAGAGTCGACTAGAGAGTTAGACAGAAAGACAGGGAGGAGAGACAGTAGAGAGGAGTTAGACAAGAACAGGGAGAGAGACGGTAGAGAGTATGACAGAAAGACGGAGAGAGACGGATAGAGAGGAGTTAGACAGAAAGCAGGGAGAGAGGACAGTAGAGAAGTTAGACAGAAAGACAGGGAGAGAGAATGGTAGAGAGTTAGACAGAAAAGACGGAGAGAGAGATGTAGAGAGAGTATAGACAGAAGACAGGGAGAGAGATGGTAGCGGAGAGTTTAGACAGAAAGACAGGGAGAGGAGACGTAGATGCGTTAGACAGAAAGACAGGGAGAGAGATGTAGAGAGAGTTAGACAGAAAGACAGGGAGAGAGACAGTAGAGAGAGTTAGACAGAAAGACAGGGAGAGAGACGGTAGAGAGAGTTAGACAGAAAGACAGGGAGAGAGACGGTAGAGAGAGTTAGACAGAAAGACAGGGAGAGAGACAGTAGAGAGAGTTAGACAGAAAGACAGGGAGAGAGACAGTAGAGAGAGTTAGACAGAAAGACAGGGAGAGAGACGGTAGAGAGTTAGACAGAAAGACAGGGAGAGAGACGATAGAGAGAGTTAGACAGAAAGACAGGGAGAGAGACGGTAGAGAGAGTTAGACAGAAAGACAGGGAGAGAGACAGTAGAGAGAGTTAGACAGAAAGACAGGGAGAGAGACAGTAGAGAGAGTTAGACAGAAAGACAGGGAGAGAGACGATAGAGAGAGTTAGACAGAAAGACAGGGAGAGAGACGGTAGAGAGAGTTAGACAGAAAGACAGGGAGAGAGACAGTAGAGAGAGTTAGACAGAAAGACAGGGAGAGAGACAGTAGAGAGAGTTAGACAGAAAGACAGGGAGAGAGACGGTAGAGAGAGTTAGACAGAAAGACAGGGAGAGAGATGGTAGAGAGTTAGACAGAAAGACAGGGAGAGAGATGGTAGAGAGAGTTAGACAGAAAGACAGGGAGAGAGACGATAGAGAGAGTTAGACAGAAAGACAGGGAGAGAGACGGTAGAGAGTTAGACAGAAAGACGGAGAGAGACGATAGAGAGTTAGACAGAAAGACAGGGAGAGAGACAGTAGAGAGAGTTAGACAGAAAGACAGGGAGAGAGACGGTAGAGAGTTAGACAGAAAGACGGAGAGAGACGATAGAGAGAGTTAGACAGAAAGACAGGGAGAGAGACAGTAGAGAGAGTTAGACAGAAAGACAGGGAGAGAGACAGTAGAGAGAGTTAGACAAAAAGACAGGGAGAGAGACAGTAGAGAGAGTTAGACAGAAAGACAGGGAGAGAGACGGTAGAGAGTTAGACAGAAAGACAGGGAGAGAGACGGTAGAGAGAGTTAGACAGAAAGACAGGGAGAGAGACAGTAGAGAGAGTTAGACAGAAAGACAGGGAGAGAGACAGTAGAGAGAGTTAGACAGAAAGACAGGGAGAGAGACAGTAGAAGAGAAAAAAAGGAACAAAGTGTAGCATCAAGTTATTTGATCTGTACCGTATAAGCACTATCTGATACCATCATTATAGCCTCCACTATGCTGACATTCACTGACTGGCCAGGCTATGAGCTATAATGACCAGGCTATGAGCTATAATGACCAGGCTATGAGCTATAATGACCAGGCTATGAGCTATAATGACCAGGCTATGAGCTATAATGACCAGGCTATGAGCTATAATGACCAGGCTATGAGCTATAATGACCAGGCTGAGCTATTAAGCTATAATGGCCAAGGCTATGAGCTATAATGACCAGCTATGAGCTATAATGACCAGGCTATGAGCTATAATGGACCAGGCTATGAGCTATAATGACCAGGCTATGAGCTATATGACCAGGCTATGAGCTATAATGACCAGGCTATGAGCTATAATGACCAGGCTATGAGCTATAATGACCAGGCTATGAGCTATAATGACCAGGCTATGAGCTATAATGACCAGGCTATGAGCTATAATGACCAGGCTATGAGCTATAATGACCAGGCTATGAGCTATAATGACCAGGCTATGAGCTATAATGACCAGGCTATGAGCTATAATGACCAGGCTATGAGCTATAATGACCAGGCTATGAGCTATAATGACCAGGCTATGAGCTATAATGACCAGGCTATGAGCTATAATGACCAGGCTATGAGCTATAATGACCAGGCTATGAGCTATAATGACCAGGCTATGAGCTATAATGACCAGGCTATGAGCTATAATGACCAGGCTATGAGCTATAATGACCAGGCTATGAGCTATAATGACCAGGCTATGAGCTATAATGACCAGGCTATGAGCTATAATGACCAGGCTATGAGCTATAATGACCAGGCTATGAGCTATAGTGACCAGGCTATGAGCTATAATGCAAAACATGAGATCAAAGCTCCCAGTGGAAAGTGACCAAGGAGAAACCAACAGTGGGATTCTACAGTGTAAAGCCTCACAGCAGCGCAGAGGGCTGTTGAGGCGAGACAGCTGTAGTGTGAGACACACACATACACAGAGTGAAAAGCCTCACGTGAGCCCAGCTTCACACACACACACACACACACACACACACACACACACACACACACACACACAGAGGAGCAGCTCAAATATAGAACATGCCCATAAAAAGCCACAGAGCACAACTCCGGGCCGGAGTGGCGGAGAGAAAAGCCAGAGGTTTACCGGCGACTCTGGGGTCCCTATGGGAGAGATGCACAGGGTCACAATCCCTTTTCCACCAAAGGCTGCTCCAAATGGAAGACAAAGGCCATGATTGAGGTTAATATAAAACTACTGTGCCTTCAGAAACTATTCAGACCCCTTGACCTTTTCCACATTTTGTTACATTACAGCCTTATTCTAAAATGGATTAAATAAAACATTTTCCTCATCAATCTACACACAATACCCCATAATGACAAAGTGAAAACAGGTTTTTAGAAATGTTTGCACATTTATTAAAAATAAAAAACTGAAATACCTTATTTACATAAGTATTCAGACCCTTTGCTATGAGACTCGAAATTGAGCTCAGGTGCATCCTGTCCCCATTGATCATCCTTGGGATGTTTCTACAACTTGATTGGAGTGCACTTGTGGTAAATTCAATTGATTGGACATGATTTGGAAAGCCACACACCTGTATATATAAGGTCCCACAGTTGACAGTGCATGTCAGAGCAAAAACCAAGCCTTGCTCTCTACAGACTACAGTCTTTCTACAGTCTCTCTACAGGCTACAGGCTCTCTACAGGCTCTCTACAGGCTCTCTACAGGCTACAGGCTCTCTACAGGCTCTCTACCGGCTACAGGCTCTCTACCGGCTACATGCTCTCTACAGGCTCTCAACAGCCTATAGTCTCTCTACAGTCTCTCTACAGGCTCTCTACAGGCTCTCTACAGGCTCTCTACAGGCTCGCTACAGGCTCGCTACAAGCTACAGGCTCTCTATAGGCTACAGGCTACAGGCTCTCTACAGGCTACAGGCTCTCTACAGGCTACAGGCTCTCTACAGCCTCTCTACAGGCTACAGGCTCTCTACAGCCTCTCTACAGGCTACAGCCTCTACAGGCTACAGGCTCTCTACATTCTCTCTACAGCCTACAGTCTCTCTACAGTCTCTCTACAGGCTCTCTACAGGCTCTCTACAGGCTCTCTACAGGCTCTCTACAGGCTACAGGCTCTCTACACGCTACAGGCTCTCTACAGACTCTTTACAGGCTACAGGCTCTCTACAGGCTACAGGCTCTCTACAGGCTCTCTACAGACTCTCTACAGGCTACAGGCTCTCTACAGGCTCTCTACATGCTACAGTCTCTCTACAGGCTCTCTACAGCCTACAGTCTCTCTACAGTCTCTCTACAGTCTCTCTACAGGCTCTCTACAGGCTCTCTACAGGCTCTCTACATGCTACACTACAGGCTCTCTACAGGCTACAGTCTCTACAGCCTACAGTCTCTCTACAGGCTCTCTACAGGCTCTCTACAGCCTACAGTCTCTCTACAGTCTCTCTACAGTCTCTCTACAGGCTCTCTACAGGCTCTCTACATGCTACACTACAGGCTCTCTACAGGCTACAGTCTCTACAGCCTACAGTCTCTCTACAGGCTCTCTGCAGGCTACAGGCTCTCTTCAGGCTACAGGCTCTCTACAGGCTCTCTACAGAGTACAGTCTTTCTACAGTCTCTCTACAGGCTACAGGCTCTCTACAGGCTCTCTACAGGCTACAGTCTCTCTACAGTCTCTCTACAGGCTACAGGCTCTCTACAGGCTACAGGCTCTCTACAGGCTACAGGCTCTATATAGGCTACAGGCTCTATATAGGCTACAGGCTCTCTACCGGCTACAGGCTCTCTACAGGCTAGAGTCTCTCTACAAGCTACAGGCTCTCTGCAAGCTACAGGCTCTCTACAGGCTAGTCTCTACAGAATACAGGCTCTCTACAGGCTCTCTACAGGATCTCTACAGGATCTCTACCTGTTGCAGTCTCTCTACAGGCTGCAGTCTGTCTACAGGCTCTCTACAGGCTACAGGCTCTCTACAGGCTACAGGATCTCTACATTCTCTCTACAGGCTACAGTCTGTCTACAGGCTCTCGACAGGCTACAGGCTCTCGACAGGCTCTCTACGGGCTACAGGCTCTCTACAGGCCCTCTACAGGCTACAGTCTCTCTATAGGCTACAGTCTGTCCACAGGCTCTCCACAGGCTCTCCACAGGCTACAGTCTCTCTACAGTCTATAGTCTCTCTTCAGGCTGCAGTCTCTCTACAGGCTACAGTCTCTCTACAGGCTCTCTACAGGCTCTCTACAGTCTCTCTACAGTCTCTCTACAGGCTACAGTCTCTCTACAGTCTCTCTACATGCTACAGGTTCTCTACAGGCTACAGTCTCTCTACAGGCTCTCTACAGGCTCTCTACAGGCTCTCTACAGGCTCTCTGCAGGCTACAGTCTCTCTACAGTCTCTCTACATGCTACAGGCTCTCTACATGCTACAGGCTCTCTACAGGCTACAGGCTATCTACAGGCTACAGTCGCTCTACAGTCTCTCTACATGCTACAGGCTCTCTACAGGCTAAATTCCCTGATCCACCTCTAAGCAGATGACACCATTCTGTATACATCTGGCCCTTCTTTGGACACTGTGTTAACTAACCTCCAAATGAGCTTCAATGCCATACAACTCTCCTTCCGTGGCCTCCAACTGCTCTTAAACTCTAGTAAAACCAAATGCATTTTTTTTCAACCGTTCACTGACCGCACCCGCCCGCCTGACTAGCATCGCTACTCTGGACGGTTCTGACCTAGAATATGTGGACAACTATAAATACCTAGGTGTCTGGCTAGACTGTAAACTCTCCTTCCAGACTCATATTAAGCATCTCCAATCCAAAATTAAATCTAGAATCGGCTTCCTATTTCGCAACAAAGCCTCCTTCACTCACGCCGCCAAACATACCCTCGTAAAACTGTCTATCCAACCGATCCTCGACTTCGGCGATGTCATCTACAAAATAGCTTCCAATACTCTACCCAGCAAACTGGATGCAGTCTATCACAATGCCATCTGTTTTGTTACCAAAGCCCCATATACCACCCACCCCTGCGACCTGTATGCTCTAGTTGGCTGGCCCTTGCTACATATTCATCGCCAGACCCACTGGCTCCAGGTCATCTATAAGTCTACGCTAGGTAAAGCTCTGCCTTATCTCAGCTAACTGATCACGATAACAACACCCACCAGTAGCACGCGCTCCAGCAGGTATATTTCACTGGTCGTCCCCAAAGCCAACTCCCCCTTTGGCCGCCTTTCCTTTCAGTTCTCTGCTGCCAATGACTGGAACGAATTGCAAAAATCGCTGAAGCTGGAGACTTATATTTCCCTCACTAACTTTAAACATCAGCTATCTGAGCAGCTAACCGATCACTGCAGCTATACATAGTCCATCTGTAAATAGCCCACCCAATCAACCTACCTCATCCCTATATTGTTTTTATTTACTTTTCTGCTCTTTTGCACACCAGTATCACTACTTGCACATCTTCATCTGCTCATCTATCACTCCAGTGTTAATTTGCTAAATTGTAATTACTTCGCTCCTATGGCCTATTTATTGCCTTACCTCCTCACGCCATTTGCACACACTGTATATAGACTTTCTTTTTTTCTATTGTGTTATTGACTGTACTCTTGTTTATTCCATGTGTAACTCTGTGTTGTTGTTTGTGTCACACTGCTTTGCTTTATCTTGGCCAGGTCGCAGTTGTAAATGAGAACTTGTTCTCAACTAGCCTACCTGGTTAAATAAAGGTGAAATAAAATTGTAAAAAATACATGCTCTCTAAAGTCTCTCTACAGGCTCTCTACAGGCTACAGGCTCTCTACAGACTGCAGGCGCTCTACAGGCTCCAGGCGCTCTACAGGCTACAGTCTCTACAGCCTACAGGTGCTCTACAAACTGCAGGCGCTCTACAGGCGCTCTACAGGCTACAGTCTCTACAGGCTCTCTAAAGGCTCTCTACAGGCTACAGTCTCTCTACAGGCTCCAGTCTCTCTACAGGCTCTCTACAGGCTCTCTACAGGCTCCAGGCTCTCTACAGGCTACAGTCTCTACAGGCTCTCTACAGGCTCTCTACAGGCTACAGTCTCTCTACAGGCTCTCTACAGGCTCTCTACAGGCTACAGTCTCTACAGGCTCTCTACAGTCTCTCTACAGTCTCTCTACAGGCTACAGTCTCTCTACAGGCTACAGTCTCCCTACAGGCTCTCTACAGGCTCTCTACAGGCTCTCTACAGGCTCTCTACAGGCTACAGTCTCTCTACAGGCTCTCTACAGGCTACAGTCTCTCTACAGGGTCTCTACAGGCTACAGTCTCTCTACAGTCTCTCTACAGTCTCTCTACAGGCTCTCTACAGGCTCTCTACAGGCTCTCTACAGGCTCTCTACAGGCTACAGTCTCTACAGGCTCTCTACAGGCTCTCTACAGACTACAGTCTTTCTACAGGCTACAGTAAAGATACAGGACATGAAACTCCTTACCACCCGTCTTGTCATCCCTCTCCCCTCCCCTTCTTTCCTCTCTTCCTCCACTATCTCTTATTCCCTTCCTCTCCCTTCCCTCCCTCCGTTTAAACCCTTCCTCCTTGTTTGTTTATCAGACAATTGGTGAATTCCCTCTCACTGCCACTTGACCAATGACCTACGAGATAGGAGTTAATCACTTCCTGTACAGCTCTGAGCTCCCGCCTGGTTCAATACAAACTGAAGGCTGACGGGATTATAACACGTTAGCCCCTCTTCCTCTCCATACCCCCTCCCTTTCACCCCCTTTCCCCCCTCCCTTCCCCATACATAAATGCATTGGGAATGTGTTGCATTAGCGTTCTTTTTTAAAAGGGGTAATCCTATGTGAACAGAGCTCCGGGGCGCCGCATGGCTGCCCACTGGCCCAGCAGCACAGGGAAACACAGAGAGGAAAAGTCTGCTACTGGAACTCTGGAAAAGGTGTTCCTGAAATGGCCGATACTGAAAAGGGCAATACTGAAATGGCCGATACTGAAAAGGGCAATACTGAAATGGCCGATACTGAAAAGGGCAATACTGAAATGGCCGATACTAAAAAGGGCAATACTGAAATGGCCGATACTGAAAAGGGCAATACTGAAATGGCCGATACTGAAAAGGGCAATACTGAAATGGCCGATACTAAAAAGGGCGGTATTAAAATGGGCGGTACTGAAATGGGCAATACTCACTTTAATAACTCTACCTACATGTACATATTACCTCAATTACCTCGACACCGGTGCCCCCGCACATTGACTCTGTACCGGTACCTCCTGTATATAGCCCCACTATTGTTATATACCGCTGCTCTTCAATTATTTGTTATTCTTATCTATTACTTTTATTAGGTATTTTCTTAAAACTGCATTGTTGGCTAGGTCTACACCTGTTGTATTCGGCACATGTGACAAATACAATTTGATTTGATTTTAAATGAGCAGTACCGAAATTAACAGTACTGAAATGGGCGACACTGAAATGAGCGATACTGAAAGGAGTGATACTGAAATTAGCAATAATGAAAATGAGAGGTACTGAAATGAGCGATACTGAAAAGGATGACACTGAAATGAGCGATACTGAAATGAGCGGTACTGAAATGAGCGGTACTGAAATGAGTGATACTGAAAAGGATGACACCAAAATGAGCAATAATGAAATGAGCGGTACTGAAATGGGCGACACTGAAATGAGCCGTACTGAAAGGAGTGATACTGAAATTAGCAATAATGAAATGAGAGGTACTGAAATGAGCGGCACTGAAAAGGACAACACTGTAACGGTCGCCATATGTAATGGACCAAGGTGCAGCGGGTTGAGTGCTTATTTGAACATTTATTTGAACACTGACAAAACAAGAAAACGAACGAACGGTAATGCAGGCCACACACACACACACACACACACACACACACACACAC
Organism: Salmo trutta; assembly: GCF_901001165.1. Lineage (NCBI taxonomy): Eukaryota > Metazoa > Chordata > Actinopteri > Salmoniformes > Salmonidae > Salmo > Salmo trutta. The sequence goes on from NC_042990.1 coordinate 30,105,035, forward strand.
ACACACACACACACACACACACACACACACACACACACACACACACACACACACACACACACACACACACACACACACACACACACACACACACACGTGCAATAACAACTTCCTACAAAACCCATTACAAAAACACCCCTCTATATAGGACCTTCAATCAGAGGCAATGAGGAACAGCTGCCTCCAATTGAAGGTCCATCCAATAACCCTAAACATAGAACTAAAAAGACTAGACCAGAACATAGAAATATACTAACATAGAACATAACCAAAAACCCCGGAACACTCTAAACAAACACCCCTCTACCTAAACACATAGCCCAACAACCCCGAAACACTCTAAACAAATACCCCCTGCCACGTCCTGACCAAACTATAATAACAAATAACCCCTTTACTGGTCAGGACGTGACAAACACTGCGACACTGAAATGTGTGACACTGGCTACATTAAGTATAAGATATAAGTCCACATTAGGTAACTCTGTTGAAGTGAAATTGGCCAGTAGTCCTGATCCAGACAAATTTGTTTTACTTGCTTTGGGTACCAAAGAAGGCAAAGATAACTGAACTAAATTATTATCGCCCCGTAGCACTCACTTCTGTCATCATGAAGTGCTTTGAGAGACTAGTCAAGGATCATATCACCTCCACCTTACCTGCCACCCTAGACTCACTTCAGCATGCATTCCAGTCCACAGACGATGCGATCGCCATCACACTGCACACCGCCCTATCCTATCTGGACAAGAGGAATACCTATGTAAAAATTATGTTCATTAACTACAGCTTAGCATTCAACACCGTAGTACCCTCCAAGCTCATCATCAAGCTGGAGGCCCTGGGTCTCAACCCCGCCCTGTGCAATTGGGTTCTGGACTTTGACGGGCCGCCCCCAAGTGGTGAAGGTAGGAAACAACATATCCACTTCACTGACCCTCAACACTGGGGCCCCACAAGGGTGCATGCTCAGCCCCCTCTTGTACTCCCTGTTCACCCACGACTGCGTGGCCATGCACGCCTCCAACTCAATCATCAAGTTTGCAGACGACACAACAGTAGTGGGCTTGATTACCAACAACAACGAGACAGCCTACAGGGAGGAGATGAGGGCACTCGGAGTGTGGTGTCAGGAAAACAACCTCTCACTCAACGTCAACAAAACAAAGGAGATGATTGTGGACTTCAGGAAACAGCAGAGGGAGCACCCCCCTATCCACATCGAAGGGACAGCAGTGGAGAAGGTGGAAAGTTTTAAGTTCCTCGGCGTACACATCACGGACGAACTGAAATGGTCCACTCACCAGACAGTGTGGTGAAAAAGGTGCAACAGCGCCTTTTCAACCTCAAGAGGCTGAAGAAATTTGTCTTGTCAACCAAAACCCTGACAAACTGGTCTGCACAACGCATTACCGGGGGTAAACTACCTGCCCTCCATGACACCTGCAGCCCCCAATGTCACAGGAAGGCCAAAAAGATCATCAAGGACAACAACCCCCCGAGCCACTGCCTGTTCACCCCCCTATCATCCAGAAGGCGAGGTCAGTACAGATGCATCAAAGCTGAGACCGAGAGACTGAAAAACAGCTTCTATCTCAAGGCCATTTTACTGTTAAACAGCCATCACCAACACAGAGAGGCTGCTGTCTACATACAGACTCAATCATTGGCCACTTTAATAAATGGATGACTAGTCACTTTAAATAATGCCACTTTAATAATGTTTACATATCTTACATTACTCATCTCATATGTATATACTGTATTTTATACCATTTATTGCATCTTGCCTATGCCACTCGGCCATCGCTCATTCATATATTTATATGCACATATTCTTATTCCATCCCTTTACATTGTGTGTATAAGGTAGTTGTTGTGGAATTGCTAGATTACTTGTTAGATATTACTGCACTGTCGGAACTAGAAGCACAAGCATTTCGCTACACTCGCATTAACATCTGCTAACCATGTGTATGTGAACAATAACATTTGATTTGATTTGGGTATTTGCATTCAGAACAGTCCTCCAAGCCATTGCACATATCATCCTTACCTGAGCAGGCTCCTGGTGTGTGGTGGCCATTTTGAGGAAGCTTCTCTGAAGCTGTAGAGCGTTGTTCACCATCTCCGCCTGTTAAGCACAGCGGGAAAAGGTTAAAAGGTCAAATCTGAGGGCATTATAAGCCACATTTCCCTCTCTAACGAAACCTGCACTGCATCATGCTGATATAAAACTCTGCATTAGTCAGGTCCCATGAGGCATGTCCCATGTTTGGGAAAAGACCTCCAGAGGAACCCATAAAAGGAGCTTTCCAAACTTAAAAAACCCCACCTCTAACCCAAACACCCCCTCCTCCTCTTCCCTCCTTCACTGTGATGGGAGAAGGAGATTAAGTGAATGTTGTTTTACAAGGGAAAAGACCCATGAAGGACTATCCTCGCCCTATCCCCCAGTCCCATTTTCACCACAGATGGGGGCTATTTCTCTGTCATTCTGCTTTAACACATACTCAGTTATTTCATTCCCATTGGTAATCATGTCTCCCTTGAGAAAGGGATTTTTTCAAATTGGACATCCTGTCAGTGCCTGGTATGAATAAAGGTAAAAAATGTGTGCTCTATTTTGGGAGTCAAAAGAGAATTCATCAAAGTGGTTGCCAACATGATTACTAGCCACAAACTACGCCCCAACTCCTTGTGGAAAACGGCCCGACATAAGGGAGGAAAAGGTGCTTGTGTTGCGGTTTAATATTGGAACTCAGGGTTAAAGTTCAAACACACCCCCTCCCATTGGCTTTGTAGGGGACAGGAAACAGACTGTCATTTAAATCACTCTTCCTCTTCCCAGCTCTCTACAGTGGTTTTCCCTGGCCAAGGGCTGGACCCCACACAGTCAGACTACAATGCTCAGCTCCCAAAGCCAGGCAGACCTATGAGAGATAAAACAAGGGGAATCCTCCATGTCTTTATATAAAACTAGTCCCAATAACAGAGAGCTGGCAGGGAAGTGAAGTGGTCACTAAGTGCTCAACATTCATCCATCCCTATGGTCACTGTTAGATCTAGAGAGAATCTCACTGTGTTAGAGAGAAATTACTATTACATGTTAGTGATGTTAGAGTTGGCTGGGTGACAACACATACATCAGGGATCATCAACTAGATTCCGCCGTGGGACAATTTTTTCTTGAGCCGATGGTCAGCGGTCCGGAACATAATAACAAATAATTTGTAGACTTCAAATTGACCACAACAAGAGCATATATAATATTTTAAACCTTGCTTACATTTGGATTCGATCACATATGTCTCTCTACTATACGTGGGTATATACTTTGAAACAGATTTGCTGGTGTTTTTACAGTCTTTTATGTCAACAATAACATTTTGCTCAGAAAACTTGGGAGGGCAAATAAAATGACCCGCAGAACCCTGATATACAGTATCATGAATTAAAGTTACACACAGAGTTTCTCTTAATGGAAGTAGAATAGTAGCATGTGAAAACAGAGTAGAAGTAGAATAGTAGCCTGTGAAAACAGAGTAGAAGTAGAATAGTAGCCTGTGAGAACAGAGTAGAAGTAGAATAGTAGCCTGTGAGAACAGAGTAGAAATAGAATAGTAGCCTGTGAGAGCAGAGTAGAAGTAGAATAGTAGCCTGTGAAAACAGAGTAGAAGTAGAATAGTAGCCTGTGAAAACAGAGTAGAAGTAGAATAGTAGCCTGTGAAAACAGAGTAGAAATAGAATAGTAGCCTGTGAGAGCAGAGTAGAAGTAGAATAGTAGCCTGTGAGAGCAGAGTAGAAGTAGAATAGTAGCCTGTGAGAACAGAGTAGAAATAGAATAGTAGCCTGTGAGAGCAGAGTAGAAGTAGAATAGTAGCCTGTGAAAACAGAGTAGAAGTAGAATAGTAGCCTGTGAAAACAGAGTAGAAGTAGAATAGTAGCCTGTGAAAACAGAGTAGAAATAGAATAGTAGCCTGTGAGAGCAGAGTAGAAGTAGAATAGTAGCCTGTGAGAGCAGAGTAGAAGTAGAATAGTAGCCTGTGAGAGCAGAGTAGAAGTAGAATAGTAGCCTGTGAGAGCAGAGTAGAAGTAGAATAGTAGCCTGTGAGAACAGAGTAGAAGTAGAATAGTAGCCTGTGAGAACAGAGTAGGCGACTTCCTTATTTTCATATTTATTTATTTATATCATTCTGTGGTGATCCATTCTTTCCTTCAACTCCCTTTCTTTACTTTTAGATTTTCTTGTCTCTCAGTTTAATGATTTAAATGTGTTTTCTGGTATGTGCTAATGCTGTTCAGCTTTTAGCTGCCATAGTACACATTAAATAAAACTCAACTCAATTCAAATCCTAATTATCTTTTTTGTGTATTCTCAGCGCCTACTCTGTTACAAATATCACATACTTTGAGTTTCTGTCCGTTTTTAATTTCAATTTTATTTCATCTTTATTTACCAGATAGGCCAGTTGAGAACAAGTTCTCATTTACAACTGCGACCTGGCCAAGATAAAGCAAAGCACTGCAACAAAAACAACAACACAGAGTTACACATAAACAAACGTACAGTCAATAACGCAATAGATAAGAAAAATGGTAAAATCTATGTATAGTGTGTGCAAATGTAGAAGAGTCGGGAGGTAGGCAATAAATAGGCCATAGAGGCGAAATAATTACAATTTATCATTAATACTGGATTAATGTGCAGATGATGATGTGCAAGTAGAGATACTGGGGTGCAAAAGAGCAAGAGGGTAAGAGGGTAAGTAATAATATGGGGATGAGGTAGTTGGGTGTGCTATTTACAGATTGGCTGTGTACAGGTACAGTGATCGGTAAGCTGCTCTGACAGCTGATGCTTAAACTTAGAGAGGGAGATATAAGACTCCAGCTTTAGAGATTTTTGCAATTCGTTCCAGTCATTGGCAGCAGAGAATTGGAAGGAAAGGCGGCCAAAGGAAGTGTTGGCTTTGGGGATGACCAGTAAAATATACCTGCTGGAGCGCTTGCTACCAGTGGGTGTTGCTATGGTGACCAGTGAGCTAAGATAAGGCGGGGCTTTACCTAGCAAAGACTTGTAGATGACCTGGAGCCAGTGGGTTTGGCGATGGATATGTAGTGAGGGCCAGCCAACGAGAGCATACAGGTCGCAGTGGTGGGTAGTATATGGGGCTTTGGTGACAAAACGGATGGCATTGTGATAGACTACATCCAGTTTACTGAGTAGAGTGTTGAGGGCTATTTTGTAAATGACATCGCCGAAGTCGAGGATCGGTAGGATAGTCAGTTTTACGAGGGTATGTTTGGCAACATGAGTGAAGGAGGCTTTGTTGCGAAATAGGAAGCCAATTCTAGATTTAATTTTGGATTGGAGATGCTTAATGTGAGTCTGGAAGGAGAGTTTACAGTCTAACCAGACACCTAGGTATTTGTAGTTGTCCACATATTCTAGTAAAGGGAAAGGGACTGCTTCGTTTCACTTACTGTAGACGAACAGTTTCAGATAAAGCCCAAATATAACACCAGTGTGTTAACCAAGACAGCAGCTGTGGACAGCCCCCTGTCTGAGACAGCTGGTGTGTGTGTGTGTGTGTGTGTGTGTGTGTGTGTGTGTGTGTGTGTGTGTGTGTGTGTGTGTGTGTGTGTGTGTAAGTGAGAACGTTTGAGGGATTTGGGGATTGAGGAGGAGACTTTGTGCTCTTAATGGCGCAGAGCCATTTCCCATTTGCAGCCTTTGCAAGACGCCACTCAAATACACTTAAGGAGAATCAGACGCACACGCGCACGCGCACACACACGTGCACGCGAGCACACATGCGCGCGAGCACACACACACACCACTCACATGGTTCTCCACATCGTCTCCTATGGCTCGGCTATTCTTCAGATACTCTGACACTGGCCCCAACAGCAGCAGGTCAAAGGCATCCATACACTGGGACAGACCTGTAGAGACTGGAGTGGAGGAGAGGAAGAAGCAGGATAAAACAATGACTATACGGTACTTTTACATACAGTATTATATGTTCATAAATGTTCATTGCATAAAGTAGTTCCCACTTGAACCTAGAACCTTTTTGAACCTTAAACATTGAACCTCCTGGTTACTCTGCCTCACTACCCAATGCTGAACACCGCTGTCGTAACCTGGACCATGAGAATTCTACTACTCACCTCCGTTGATCCCGTTACAGTCCCCGTTGGCCATGCCATTGGACACCTGCATGTTGACGGACACCTGCTCTAAGCGAATCACGGCCTGCTCCAGCCTCTGAACTAATTTTTCCATGGTGGCGGCCCTAGAAGGAAGTGGAGGAAGTCAGTCTGGGGCTGTAACCATGGCTGGTCCAATCAAAGAGACTTGAGCTGTAACCATGGCTGGTCCTGTCAAAAAGCCTGGGGCTGTTATCAAGGCTGGTCCAATCAAACAGCCTGGGGCTGTAATCATGGCTGGTCCAGTCAAAGAGCCTGGGGCTGTAATCATGGCTGGTCCAGTCAAAGAGCCTGGGGCTGTAACCATGGCTGGTCCAATCAAAGAGCCTGGGGCTGTAACCATGGCTGGTCCAATCAAAGAGCCTGGGGCTGTAACCATGGCTGGTCCAGTCAAAGAGCCTGGGGCTGTAACCATGGCTGGTCCAGTCAAACAGCCTGGGGCTGTAACCATGGCTGGTCCAATCACAGAGCCTGGGGCTGTAACCATGGCTGGTCCAGTCAAACAGCCTGGGGCTGTAACCATGGCTGGTCCAATCAAAGAGCCTGGGGCTGTAACCATGGCTGGTCCAGTCAAACAGCCTGGGGCTGTAACCATGGCTGGTCCAGTCAAACAGCCTGGGGCTGTAACCATGGCTGGTCCAATCACAGAGCCTGGGGCTGTAACCATGGCTGGTCCAGTCAAACAGCCTGGGGCTGTAACCATGGCTGGTCCAATCAAAGAGCCTGGGGCTGTAACCATGGCTGGTCCAGTCAAAGAGCCTGGGGCTGTAACCATGGCTGGTCCAGTCAAAGAGCCTGGGGCTGTAACCATGGCTGGTCCAGTCAAACAGCCTGGGGCTGTAACCATGGCTGGTCCAGTCAAAGAGCCTGGGGCTGTAACCATGGCTGGTCCAGTCAAACAGCCTGGGGTTGTAACCATGGCTGGTCCAGTCAAAGAGCCTGGGGCTGTAACCATGGCTGGTCCAGTCAAAGAGCCTGGGGCTGTAACCATGGCTGGTCCAATCAAAGAGCCTGGGGTTGTAACCATGGCTGGTCCAATCAAAGAGCCTGGGGTTGTAACCATGGCTGGTCCAATCACAGAGCCTGGGGCTGTAACCATGGCTGGTCCAGTCAAAGAGCCTGGGGTTGTAACCATGGCTGGTCCAGTCAAAGAGCCTGGTTTAGAACAACAGTAAAATGCTTACTTATTGGCCCTTCCCAACAATGCAGAGAGAAAAATTATAGAAATAATAGAAAAGTAAAACACAAATTAATAAAATAATAATAAATACACAATGAGTAACGATAACATGGCTATATACACTACCAGTCAAACGTTTTAGAACACCTACTCATTCAAGGGTTTTTCTTTATTTTTACTATTTTCTATATTGTAGAATAATAGTGGAGACATCAAAACTATGAAATAACACATCTGGAATTATGTAGTAACCAAAACATTATAAACAAATCAAAATATATATTATATTTGAGATCCTTCAAAATAGCCACCTTGATGCCTTGATGACAGCTTTGCACACTCTTGGCATTCTCTCAACCAACTTCATGGAGGTAGTCACCTGGAATGCTTTTCAATTAAACAGGTGTGCCTTGTTAAAAGTACATTTGTGGAATTTCTTTCCTTCTTAATGTGTTTGAGCCAATCAGTTGTGTTGTGACAAGGAAGTGTCATGCCCTGACCATAGAGAGCCCTTGGTTCTCTATGGTATAGTAGGTCAGGGCGTGACTGGGGGTGTTCTATGTTGGTTATTTCTATGTTGGTGTGCTTGGTATGGTTCCCAATCAGAGGCAGCTGTTTAGCGTTGTCTCTGATTGGGGATCATAGTTAGGCAGCCATTTCCCCACTGTGTTTTGTGGGATCTTGTTTTTGTGTAGGTGCCTATTTGCACTTCACTGTCTTCACGGTTCGTTTGATCATTTACTGTTTTTGTATTTTGCTGAAGTTTCACGTTATAATAAAGATGTGGAACGCTACTCATGCTGCGCCTTGGTCCAATCATTACGACGACCGTGACAGGTAAGGGTGGTATACCGAAGATATCCCTATTTGGTAAAAGGCCAAGTCCATATTATGGCAAGAACAGCTCAAATAAGTAAAGAGAAACAACAGTCCATTACTTTAAGACATGAAGGTCAGTCAATACGGAAAATTTCAAGAACTTTGAAAGTTTCTTCAAGTGCAGTCACAAAAACCATCAAGCGCTATGATGAAACTGGCTCTCATGAGGACCGCCACAGGAATGGAAGACCCAGAGCTGCAGAGGATAAGTTCATTAGAGTTACCAGCCTCAGAAATTGCATCCCAAATAAATGCTTCACAGAGTTCAAGTAACAGACACATCTCAACATCAACTGTTCAGAGGAGACTGTGAATCAGGCCTCCATGGTCAAATTGCTGCAAAGAAACCACTACTAAAGGACAGCAATAATAAGAAGAGACTTGCTTGGGGCAAGAAACACAAGCAATGGACATTAGACCAGTGGAAATTTGTCCAAATTTGAGATTATTGGTTCCAACCGCTCTGTCTTTGTGAGACGCAGTGTGGGTGAACGGATGATCTCTGCATGTGTATTTCCCACCATAAAGCATGGAGGAGGAGGTGTTACGGTGTGTGTGGGGGTGGGGCTTTGCTGATGACACTGTCTGTGATTTATTTAAAATTCAAGGCACACTTAACCATCATGGCTACCACAGCATTCTGCAGCGATACACCATCCCATCACTTGTTTTTCAACAGGACAATGACTCAACACACCTTCAGGCTGTGTAAGGGCTATTTTACCAATAAGGAGAGTGATGGAGTGCTGCATAAGATAACCTGGCCTTCACAATCCCCCGACCTCAACCCAATTCCAGGTGAAGCTGGTTGAGAGAATACAAAGAGTGTGCGAAGCTGTCATCCTTGCATGGTCTCTCCTATCATTGCTATGCAGACGACACACAATTAATCTTCTCCTTTCCCCCTTCTGATAACCAGGTGGCGAATCGCATCTCTGCATGTCTGGCAGACATATCAGTGTGGATGACGGATCACCACCTCAAGCTGAACCTCGGCAAGACGGAGCTGCTTTTCCTCCCGGGGAAGGACTGCCCGTTCCATGATCTCGCCATCACGGTTGACAACTCCATTGTGTCCTCCTCCCAGAGTGCTAAGAACCTTGGCGTGACCCTGGACAACACCCTGTTGTTCTCCACTAACATCAAGGCGGTGACCCGATCCTGTAGGTTCATGCTCTACAACATTCGCAGAGTACGACCCTGCCTCACACAGGAAGCGGCGCAGGTCCTAATCCAGGCACTTGTCATCTCCCGTCTGGATTACTGCAACTCGCTGTTGGCTGGGCTCCCTGCCTGTGCCATTAAACCCCTACAACTCATCCAGAACGCCGCAGCCCGTCTGGTGTTCAACCTTCCCAAGTTCTCTCACGTCACCCCGCTCCTCCGCTCTCTCCACTGGCTTCCAGTTGAAGCTCGCATCCGCTACAAGACCATGGTGCTTGCCTACGGAGCCGTGAGGGGAACGGCACCTCCGTACCTTCAGGCTCTGATCAGTCCCTACACCCACTGGAGCTGGAGCCAGGGCTGGTCCTGTCAATGAGCCTTATAAAGGAAATAAATTGAGGGTCATTTGGGATGCAGTCAGAATTTATCTTCTGGACCTCAACTTCTGCTACCCATCAATCATACCATAGGTGTATCAAAGGTGTATCATGACCAGTGGTGGAAAAAGTACCCCATTGTCATACTTGAGTAAAAGTAAAAATACCTTCATTTCAAATTCCTTATATTAAGCAAACCAGAGGACACAATTTTCTTGTTTTTTTAAATTGACAGATAACCAGGGGTACTCTCCAACACTCAGACATAAATTACAAACAAAGCACCCCCTAAAATATACATATATATTTGTTTCAAATAAAAAAAGAAGTATAAGAAAGTTATAATTACAAAAGAAAAAAAATGGAAAAAAAGCATTAGTGAGTCTGCCAGATCAGAGGCAGTAGGGATGACCAGGGATGTTCTCTTGATAAGTGCTTGACTTGGACCATTTTCCTGTCCTGCTAAGCATTCAAAATGTAACGAGTGCTTTTGGGTGTCAGGGAAAATGTAGAGTAAAAAGTACATTATTTTCTTTAGGAATGAAGTGAAGTAAAAGTAAAAGTTGTCCAAAATATAAATAGTAAAGTAAAGTACAGATACCCCAAAAAACGACATAGTAGTACTTTAGAGTATTTTTACTTAAGTACTTTACACCACTGATCATGAGATGGGTCATTGGTCATGGCTGATTCCTGTTGATTGAGTATGCCTGAGTTAATGAACCAATAGAATAGTAGCCTGTAAACTATCCGGCACTCGAGGCAGGCTAGAGCAACAAACGCTCAAAAGTACTTGAAAGATTTTGAATAGAATTTGCACCCAGGACTGAAGGAGGGTCAGTTCAGTTGTCAGGCCCCCAGCCACAGAGCCACACCTTCAGCTGGATGCTGCTCCATCTACTGGAATGTCACTAGCTATTAGATTATTCAGGGACAGGAACAGAGGCAGCGCTAAGATATCTGTTAGAGGGGTCGACAAACTAAGTCACAAAGGTGACAGTACAGAGTAAATATATACTGTCTGACTTTTATTTCAGACTTCTGAAGAAGCGAGAATCCCATTCCACTCGAGGTGTTTTTATTCCAAACTTGTGTCATTCTCCAAGACTCAAGATGTTATAAATCAGGCATCGACCCCACTACGGTAGGCTACACACAAAGGGAAGTATTCAAATCTGTGTGTGCTGTTCTGTCTATTTCAACCTCACTGCTTTACGTAATAGATTGAATACATCAAAAGTTATTTCTAGTGCAGTTGACTCCATCCACGTCATTATTCATCAGAATGATATAATGCTTACAGATACATATGATTTGTACAGATACAGAAGAGGGTTTGGGGTCAGGTTTTAGTGGAGAGCTAGAGTAAGGGTTTACTTTATTCTAAGGATGTAGCCATCTATCTGAACATTGTGTACATTACAAAGATACGAGCCATGTCCTAAATGGTAACCTGGTCAAAAGTAGTGCATAATATAGGCACTAGCGGTTCGGATGGGGGGGGGCAGTGGACAACAATTTTGGACCCCCTTGTGGCCCCCCTAAATGTGGAGTATGAAATATTTTTTACATAACACATTTTTGCTATCGTCCGTTATTAGACAGTGGCAACGATGATGATTATGAACATGGTCTTTTGCCTGTTAATGCCTGCAATGCAGTGAAGAAAATTATGTGACAACAATAACGTCTAATGTAACTGGCCCCTCTAACAGTACAACTGGCCCCAGCTTGGCCCCCCCAGTTGAAATGGTCTAGAATCGCCACTGTATACAGGGAGTAGGGAACCATTTGGAACACAGCCAAAGATAAGGTAGAGGGAGATTGACAGGAGGCCAAGTGTAGAAGATGGATCTGGGACTTGATAGAAATGTTCACCCAGCCCTGTCCAGTTATTTCTCCTCTGTATCAGTTATCTGAATGAACAGGAGAAGTAAAAACTACGGTACACATTACTTCACCTTTCATTTCCTTCTCTACTTTCATTCATTCAGGCTTCAAACACCAGTGATCAAGGAAGGTTAGAAGGAAAGAAGGATAGAAGGAAAGAAGGGTGCATTTCAAGCGTATTCAATTTATTACGTAAAGCAGTGAGGCTGAAATAAACAGAACACAGCTTTTAATACTTTCCTTTGTGTGTAGCCTACCGTAGTGGGGTCTATGCTAGATGTGTATAGTGCACTATTTTTGACCAGAACTCTATGGTCAAAAGTAGTGCACTATACAGGGGTCTGGGGATAGGGTGCCATTTGGGACTCACAGAAGTTCTTCCCTCTCTTGGTCAAGGAAAAACATTATCAATCTGGTCACCTGATCTGGTTGTTATCAGTGGAGATTGACCTCACTGGCCCGGCCATTCGCCTGACTGCGTTAGGAAGCCATCCCCATGCAGGGATCTGCACCAGTGATGTCACTGTCACAGAGACTGGATTATTAGCCCTTCTAACACTCGCATACACACACACACATACACACACACACGAACAGAAGGACACATGCACGAGAACATGAACAAAGACAATTGCAAATACACACACTTCAAATGTTATTTATCACATGCTTTGTAAACAAGAGGTGTAGACTAACAGTGAAATGCTTACTTACGGGCCCTTCCAAACAACGCAGAGAGAAAAGAAATAGAAATAATAGAAAAATAATAACACAAAGAATAACTACACAATGAGTAACGATAACGGGGTACCAGTACTGAGTTAATGATAACATGGCTATACACAGGGAGTACCAGTACTGAGTTAATGATAACATGGCTATATACAGGGAGTACCAGTACTGAGTTGATGATAACATGGCTATATACAGGGAGTACCAGTACTGAGTTAATGATAACATGGCTATATACAGGGAGTACCAGTACTGAGTTGATGATAACATGGCTATATACAGGGAGTACCAGTACTGAGTTGATGATAACATGGCTATATACAGGGAGTACCAGTACTGAGTTGATGATAACATGGCTATATACAGGGAGTACCAGTACTGAGTTAATGATAACATGGCTATATACAGGGAGTACCAGTACTGAGTTGATGATAACATGGCTATATACAGGGAGTACCAGTACTGAGTTGATGATAACATGGCTATACACAGGGAGTACCAGTACTGAGTTAATGATAACATGGCTATACACAGGGAGTACCAGTACTGAGTTAATGATAACATGGCTATATACAGGGAGTACCAGTACTGAGTTGATGATAACATGGCTATATACAGGGAGTACCAGTACTGAGTTGATGATAACATGGCTATATACAGGGAGTACCAGTACTGAGTTGATGATAACATGGCTATATACAGGGAGTACCAGTACTGAGTTGATGATAACATGGCTATATACAGGGAGTACCCGTACTGAGTTAATGATAACATGGCTATATACAGGGAGTACCAGTACTGAGTTGATGATAACATGGCTATACACAGAGAGTACCAGTACTGAGTTGATGATAACATGGCTATATACAGGGAGTACCAGTACTGAGTTGATGATAAAATGGCTATATACAGGGAGTACCAGTACTGAGTTGATGATAACATGGCTATATACACAGGGAGTACCAGTACTGAGTTGATGATAACATGGCTATATACAGGGAGTACCAGTACTGAGTTGATGATAACATGGCTATATACAGGGAGTACCAGTACTGAGTTGATGATAACATGGCTATATACAGGGAGTACCAGTACTGAGTTGATGATAACATGGCTATATACAGGGAGTACCAGTACTGAGTTGATGATGACATGGCTATATACAGGGAGTACCAGTACTGAGTTGATGATAACATGGCTATATACAGGGAGTACCAGTACTGAGTTGATGATAACATGGTTATATACAGGGAGTACCAGTACTGAGTTGATGATAACATGGTTATATACAGGGAGTACCAGTACTGAGTTGATGATAACATGGCTATATACAGGGAGTACCAGTACTGAGTTGACGATAACTTGGCTATATATACGAGGTACCAGTATAGTGTTGATGTGTAGGGGTACGAGGTAATTGAGGTAGATACACTACATGACCAAAAGTATGTGGACACCTGATTGTCTCATTCCAAGATCATGGGCATTAATATGGAGTTGGTCCTCTCTTTGCTGCTATAACAGCTTCCACTCTTCTGGGAAGGCTTTCCACTAGATTTTGGAACATTCCTGCGGTGACATGCTCCATTCAGCCACAAGAGCATTAGTGAGGTTAGTGAGGTCATCCCAAAGGTGTTCAGTGGGGTTGAGGTAGGTGCTCTTTGCATCATTCCGCCAAACCCTGATTTGTCAGTCAGACTGCCAGATGGTGACGCGTGATTCATCACTCCAGAGAATGCGTTTCCACTGCTCCATAGTCGGCGAGCTTTACACCACTCCAGCCGACACTTGGCATTGCGCATGGTTAACTTAGGCTTGTGTGAGTGTTGCAACCGAGGACAGATGATTTTTATGAGCTTCAGCACTTGGCGGTCCCTTTCTGTGAGCTTGTGTGGCCTACCACTTCATGGCTGAGCGTTGTTGCTCCTAGATGTTTCCACTTCACAATAACAGCACTTACAGTTGACCGGGGCAGCTCTAGCAGGGCAGATATTTGACAAACTGACTTGTTGGAAAGGTGGCATCCTATGACGGTGCCACGTTAAAAGTCACTGAGCTCTTCAGTAAGGCCATTCTACTGCCAATGTTTGTCTATGGAGATTGCATGGCGGTGTGCTCGATTTTATACACCTGTCAGCAACAAGTGTGGCTGAAATATCCGAATCCACTAACTATGGGGTGTTCACACACTTTTGTTTATATAGTGTATGTACATATAGGATAAAGTGACTGACTAAGCAAAAGGATAAATAATAAACAGTAGCAGCAGTGTATGTGATGAGTCAAAAGAGTTAATGCAAAATTGGTCAATGCACACAGAACAGAATGACAGACACACAAACACTCACACTTCTACACTTGTCACAGGACAGTCAAGTTCAGTCCAGATGAGCAAAGAAGGAGCTGTGCTGTGTCTCCCGACATCCCCTGCACTTCAACATATTAACATCCCTCACCGGTACTTAAATAAGAAGCAGAACAGGGTTTCAGACCAATGCCTCGGCCTTCCTCCTAGCTAAAATCAAATCAAATCGTATTGGTCGCATACATGTTGAGCAGATGTTCTTACGGGTGTAGCAAAATGCTTGCATTCCTAGCTCTAACAGTGCAGTAGTATCTAACAATACACACAAATTTAAAAATAAAAGAAAGGAATTATGAACTATAGAAATATTAGGACATCTGCTACAATAGGACCTAGCAGCTAGCATTCATCAGTGAGCTATAGCCTGCAGCAGGACTCAAACCAGCAGTCCTGTGAGTTCACTAACTCATTGGTGGTGGATGGGAGGTGCAGCCTGGGCGTAATCTGTTAATTACACTAGAGAATTCTCTCAGCAGTGCCAAATGTCTAACATGGGCTTCACTGTATATTTATGTGGGCTGCCAGACAGTACAGGGCCCTAAAGAGTCTGTTTAAGATTTGGTTTGAGGTCTTCAAACTGGATGTTTGAGAGATATTCAGACACCCTTGGAAGACAGTGTAAGTTGAAAGATAAATATATCTTGTTATATATATATATATTATATATTGTTGAAAACTAATGTGTTATGGCAATGTAACTTCATCAAAGTGACTCCTTAAAATATACAGTTGAAGTCGGAAGTTTACATATACTTAGGTTGGAGTCATTAAAACTCGTTTTTCAACCACTCCACACATTTCTTGTTAACAAGCTTTGTGCATGACACAAGTAATTTTTCCAACAATTGTTAACAGACAGATTATTTAACTTATCATTCACTGTATCGCAATTCTAGTGGGTCAGAAGTTGACATACACTAAGTTGACTGTGCCTTTAAACAGCTTGGAAAATTCCAGAGAATGATGTCATGGCTTTATAAGCTTCTGATAGGCTAATTGACATTGTTTGAGTCAATTGGACGTGTGTCTGTGGATGTATTTCAAGGCCTACCTTCAAACTCAGTGCCTCTTTGCTTGACATCATGGAAAAATCAAAAGAAATCAGCCAAGACCTCAGAAAATAATTGGAGCCCTGGTTCATCCTTGGGAGCAATTTGCAAACGCCTGAAGGTACCACGTTCATCTGTACAAACAATGGTACGCTAGTATAAACACCATGGGACCACGCAGGCATCATACAGCTCAGGAAGGAGACGCGTTCTGTCTCCTAGAGATGAACGTATTTTGGTGAGAAAAGTGCAAATCAATCCCAGAACAACAGCAAAGGACCTTGTGAAGATGCTGGAGGAAACGGGTACAAAGGTATCTATATCCACAGTAAAATGAGTCCTATATCGACATAACCTGAAAGGCCGCTCAGCAAGGAAGAAGCCACTGCTACAAAACCGCCATAAAAAAAGCCAGACTACGGTTTGCAACTGCACATGGGGACAAAGATCGTATTTTTTGGAGAAATGTCCTCTGGTCTGAACTGTTTGGCCATAATGACCATCGTTATGTTTGGAGGAAAAAGGGGGAGGCTTGCAAGCCAAAGAACACCATCCCAACTGTGAAGCACAGGGTGGCAGCATCATGTTGTGGGGGTGCTTTGCTGCAGGAGGGACTGGTGCACTTCACAAAATAGGTGGCGTCATGAGGAAGGAAAATTGATGTGGATATATTGAAGCAACATCTCAAGACATCAGTCAGGAAGTTAAAGATTGGTCGCAAATGGGTCTTCCAAATGGACAATGACCCCAAGCAAACTTCCAAAGTTGTGGCAAAATGGCTTAAGGACAACAAAGTCAAGGTATTGGAGTGGCCATCACAAAGCCCTGACCACAATCCAATAGAAAATTTGTGGGCAGAACTGAAAAAGCGTGTGCGAGCAAGGAGGCCTACAAACCTGACTCAGTTACACCAGCTCTGTCAGGCGGAATGGGCCAAAATTCACCCAACTTATTGTGGGAAGCTTGTGGAAGGCTACCCAAAACGTTTGACCCAAGTTAAACAATTTGAAGGCAATGCTACCAAATACTAATTGAGTGTATGTAAACTTCTGACCCACTGGGAATGTGATGAAAAAAATAAAAGCTGAAATAAATCATTCTCTCTACTATTATTCTGACATTTCACATTCTTAAAATAAAGTGGTGATCTTAACTGACCTAAGACAGGGAATTTTTACTAGGATTAAATGTCAGGAATTCTGAAAACCTGAGTTTAAATGTATTTAGCTAAGGTGTATGTAAACTTCCGACTTCAACTGTGTATATATACTGCTCAAAAAAATAAAGGGAACACTTAAACAACACATCCTAGATCTGAATGAAAGAAAGAATCTTATTAAATACTTTTTTCTTTACATAGTTGAATGTGCTGACAACAAAATCACACAAAAATAATCAATGGAAATCCAATTTATCAACCCATGGAGGTCTGGATTTGGAGTCACACTCAAAATTGAAGTGGAAAACCACACTACATGCTGATCCAACTTTGATGTAATGTCCTTAAAACAAGTCAAAATGAGGCTCAGTAGTGTGTGTGGCCTCCACGTGCCTCTATGACCTCCCTACAACGCCTGGGCATGCTCCTGATGAGGTGGCGGATGGTCTCCTGAGGGATCTCCTCCCAGACGTGGACTAAAGCAGCCACCAACTCCTGGACAGTCTGTGGTGCAAAGTGGCGTTGGTGGATGGAGCGAGACATGATGTCCCAGATGTGCTCAATTGGATTCAGGTCTGGGGAACGGGCGGGCCAGTCCATAGCATCAATGCCTTCCTCTTGCAGGAACTGCTGACACACTCCAGCCACATGAGGTCTAGCATTGTCTTGCATTAGGAGGAACCCAGGGCCAACCGCACCAGCATATAGTCTCACAAGGGGTCTGAGGGTCTCATCTCGGTACCTAATGGCAGTCAGGCTACCTCTGGCGAGCACATGGAGGGCTGTGCGGCCCCCCAAAGAAATGCCACCCCACACCATGACTGACCCACCGCCAAACCGGTCATGCTGGAGGATGTTGCAGGCAGCAGAACGTTCTCCACGGCGTCTCCAGACTCTGTCACGTCTGTCACGTGCTCAGTGTGAACCTGCTTTCATCTGTGAAGAGCACAGGGTGCCAGTGGCGAATTTGCCAATCTTGGTGTTTTCTGGCAAATGCCAAACGTCCTGCACGGTGTTGGGCTGTAAGCACAACCCCCACCTGTGGACGTCGGGCCCTCATACCACCCTCATGGAGTCTTTTTCTGACCGTTTGAGCAGACACATGCACATTTGTGGCCTGCTGGAGGTAATTTTGCAGGGCTCTGGCAGTGCTCCTCCTGCTCCTCCTTGCACAAAGGCGGAGGTAGCGGTCCTGCTGCTGGGTTGTTGCCTTCCTACGGCCTCCTCCACGTCTCCTGATGTACTGGCCTGTCTCCTGGTAGCGCCTCCATGCTCTGGACACTACGCTGACAGACACAGCAAACCTTCTTGCCACAGCTTGCATTGATGTGCCATCCTGGATGAGCTGCACTACCTGAGCCACTTGTGTGGGTTGTAGACTCTGTCTCATGCTACCACTAGAGTGAAAGCACCGCCAGCATTCAAAAGTGACCAAAACATCAGCCAGGAAGCATAGGAACTGAGAAGTGGTCTGTGGTCACCACCTGCAGAACCACTCCTTTATTGGGGGTGTCTTGCTAATTGCCTATAATTTCCACCTGTTGTCTATTCCATTTGCACAACAGCATGTGAAATTTATTGTCAATCAGTGTTGCTTCCTAAGTGGACAGTTTGATTTCAAAGAAGTGTGATTGACTTGGAGTTACATTGTGTTGTTTAAGTGTTCCCTTTATTTTTTTGAGCAGTGTATATGGACTGTGTAGGGTAATGACTGATAGGTGGAGGTGTTCTAAGTACTGATCTTGAGTCCGTTTTTGTGCTTCCAATGGGTGAGATAAGGTCAAATGTAGGGAAAGCTGATCTTAGACCAGTGCTCACTGGCATACATAACACTGAATATCTGATCAAAGAGTGTACAGATGTAGGATCTTAATTTGACCAGTTTCTCACATCAGGAAAAGAATCCTTCAGCAACAGGAAATGTGAATTATTATGTGAATTATGGATATTTGTTTAGGGGGTGACACATTTATTGTTAGGGCAAATTAAGTTGTAATTTTTTTAAAGCTTAAATACACCACAAGTTTACACTTCTTGCAACCACATGGTGATCAAATTAAAATCCTATTTATTCCAAAATATCAAGATGTGCTTTGTTTGAAATAAAACATTTGACAAGCCTTGCAACGTGCTATTGAACAGAGTACAGTCTGACACTATTTTCCCAAGCCATATTCATAATTAGTTTTCCCTGGAAGATATGTTGAAAACATTAAAATTGAAAATTGAGTGAAAGCAACAGCTAGAATCTGGCACAGTATGACTTGATTAGCATCTCTTCACCACTGTGAGTTGGCCAAAGAATCCATGGCGATCGAAATTGCATGGAGAATGACATTTTTAGCTCTTTCGCTGTTGAACTCCAGCTATTCAGTGTTACAATAAGTTATTTGTATACAGTGATTGAGGGAGGAGAGCCAGCACAGGATTTGAACCCGCAACCCTGAGGTTAGAGATTTAGAGAATTATATACTGGAGGAATATTGCTTTAATAGCAAACAAAGCACCTAACAATTGTCTGACCAATGGGGAGGGATTTAGACCCAACAGCTGTGAAAGCAGACATTGGGGGTGTGTTATTATTCTACTGAAATGAGAATGGCATTTTACTCCCAGATCCCCATGGGGTCTCATAAACTCCATGCCCTGTGTATCTGATCTCAGAGCTATATTGGGCCCCTGCTTCAAGTGAGTGGTGGTGATATACTGTCATCTATTCTAAGTCTAAAGGTTCTATGGTTGGTGCTTGATAGGCCCCAAAGGTCTCTGGGTTATGGACCATCTATTTCTTAGACATGATGATGGGCCTTCTACCTGGAGATCTGGAAACTCTCATAGTTACAGGGCTTATGAATAGTACATTTGAGAATATGAAAATAATCAGAAAGGCTTACATGTGAGAATTGAAAAATTGTCAGTCAGTGAAATAATATTTCTAGACATCAATCTTTGTGAGGCTCATACTGTTTTGGACAGCATTAAACTGTGTCAACATTCATAGTGTTCCCGAAAAGGTTCATTCAAGGTTGGTGTGACACAGGTGCACTGATTCTGTGTGAGAAGTATAGTATGTTGTGTTTATGTGTCCTCACATCACATAGAAAGTAGGTATGAGAGGTATGACATTAACATCACATAACATAGGCATACTAAAAGCGATTATGGACTCGGCGCCACACATTACACCATAATAACACTACAACTATGTTGACATGTCATCTTTCCAGTTTCATCCTGCGTCATTGGCATGCTGCATTGTATAGGCTACCGTTGTCATCACATACACCAATTGCAATGACATCGACATACATTTATGAAATAAAGTTAGAAATTATTATAGTCTAACAGTAACGGTAGCCTGTTTGACGCCTCACCCGTTTTCAGGAAAACACTGAAACGCCGCGAATACGCAATGATGTAACTAGCCATAAAAAAACACAAACACAAGACACACAGACCGCACACAAAGAATATGAAAAGGGCGATTGTTCAGACCTTTGTGGTTATCGGTGTCTTCTTTTCTCCTGCCAACACAGCGAATAGAATAACCGCACGCGTTTCAATGAGGCTGAGCCAGCTACAAACGTACTGCCCTGGCCCCCACCTTCCTGCACCACTCCCTCCGGTTCCCATCTCGTCAAAAACATTACAGTCGGTTGAAAACAAACTAACCAACAAAGTAACATATTTACCTTCGACTAAAGGTCCCTAACAAATCCTGGTGTAGTGTTTTCTTTCGCTTTTGTAATATCCCGGCAAGATTTGTCCCTGGGTATTCCGCTGTACCCAGCCTCCCTGTCAGTCAATCGCGCAGCTAACTCAGTTTCCGGGACTTCCAAATTAAGTAACATTGGTGAACCTGAGAAGACAGTGGATTAAGTGGACCACTGGCAAAGTACCAGTTGGTGACTCCAATCTTTCTCTGCCCCACTGCCCGGTCTTGAGAAGCAGTAATGGGAGCCCCAGACACCTAAATATGGAATGTCTAATTGAAGTCTAATGTTGTGTAGGCAGGCTAACAATGGACTTGCCCATGACTCAAGGGAGAAAGCACTACTGCCTAGTTTCTCCATAGTGCTGGGTGGACAATCAAATTCTAAAAGCTTGTCATCATCATCACCACCACCACCACCATCATCATCACCACCACCGACACCATCATCATCACCACTACTATCATCATCATCACCACAACCACCACCGACACCATCATCATCATCACCACAACCACCATCATCATCTTCACCACAACCACCACCGACACCATCATCATCACCACTACTATCATCATCATCACCACAACCACCACCGACACCATCATCATCATCACCACAACCACCACCGACACCATCACCACCACCACTGCTATCATCATCATCATCATCACCACAACCACCACCGACACCACCACCACCACTGCTATCATCATCATCATCCCCACAACCACCACCATCACCACCACCACTGCTATCATCATCATCATCACCACCACAACCACCACCACCGACACCATCACCACCACCACTGCTATCATCATCATCATCACCACAACCACCACCGACACCATCACCACCACCACTGCTATCATCATCATCATCATCACCACAACCACCACCGACACCATCACCACCACCACTGCTATCATCATCATCATCATCACGACAACCACCACCGACATCATTACCACCACTACTGCTGTCATCATCATCATCATCATCATCATTATCATCATCACCACAACCACCACCAACATCATCGCCTCCAAAATCATAAGGTTGGGGATCATTCTGCACTGATATAATCAATGGTTATAGCTAATTTGGTATTTGGTATTTTATTAGGATCCCCATTAGCTGTAGCAAAAGCTTCCTGGGGTCCACACAGAACATGAAACATGACATCATACAGAACATTAATAGACAAGAACAGCTCAAGGACAGAACTACATAAATGTAAAACGTCACACGTAGCCTACATATCAGTACATACACACAAAGTTATCTAGGCCAAATAGAGGAGAGGCGTTGTGCCGCGAGGTGTTGCTTTATGTTTTTTAAACCAGGTTTGCTGTTTATTTGAGCAATATGAGATGGAACAGAGTTCCGTGCTATAATGCCTCTATATAATACTGTATGCTATCTTGATTTTGTTCTGGATTTGGGGACTATGAAAATACCCCTGGTGGCATGTCTGGTTGGGTAAGTGTGTGTGTCAGAGCTGTGTGTAAGTTGACAATGCAAACAACTTGGAATTTTCAAAACATTAATGTTTCTTATTAAAAGAAGTGATGCAGTCAGTCTCTTCTCAACTCTTAGCCAAGAGAGACTGGCATGCATAGTATTTATATTAGCCCTCTGATTACAATAAATAGCAAGATATGCCGCTCTGTTCTGGGTCAGCTCCAGCTTAACTAGGTCTTTCCTTGCAGCACTGGACCCCACGACGATAATCAAGATTAGACAAAACAAGAGCCTTCTGAACTTGCTTTTGGTGTGGTGTTAAAAAAGCAGAACATCTCTTTATTACGGCCAGACCTCTCCCCATCTTTACAACCATTGAATCTATATGTTTTGACCATAACAGTTTATAATCTAAGGTAACGCCAAGTAATTTAGTCTCCTCAACTTGTTCGACAGCCACACCATTAGTTCACATCAACTCAAATAAAACTGAGGGCAAGTTTCAATAGGGCTATTCACCGTGACCCTGATCATGTTAACGGCTCCTTCTACTCCCTGACTGTCATATCCCAATTCACAACCTGCCTCTGAATTCCATCATGGCGGACGTCAGATGCCATGGAAGCCGTAGTGATGTCATGCGAAAGGCCTATCTCTGCTGTATCATGGCAGCTGCCTGGGCCTGGCTGGCCAGCATCTAGTTACACTGCAGGCTGAAATAGACCATTTGTGTTCCAAACGGCAGCCTGTTCCCTATGCAGTGCACTACTTTGGTCAGGGCCCAATGGGACACAGCCCATGCTGCCTCCATGCCAGATTAGGGGAGGACAGGGTAGGGAGGTACGTCTTGGCAGCCAGCATCCAGGCCTCTTGGCATCTTTTATTGATTAGAAAGCCTCTGAATTATTTATATGCTTTCCCAGAGGACTCCATTCTCTAACTCTCTGCTTCCAGACAGGTTTGTTTGAGTGTGAGGTCAATGCTTGTCCCATGTCATCGACGGCCCGGCTAAAATGGTGGAGAGGCCTTGGGTGACAGTGTTAGACAATGAAGAGCAGCAACACACCAGGCAGCGGACACCCGGCGGACATTTTGTGTGTAATCCCATAAGGCTCCTGACTACCTACTGGCTGCTCTGTGGTCACTCGCACACATGCACGCAAGCACAACCACCCACACAGTGACATGTACTCAGCTACCTAAACCAACTCAACTAAGAACATCGTTTTTAAACACCAGTCCCCCAAAAAGGTTTTACAACCATATTAACAGTTTTTTTATGTTTTATGTTTATGTTTGCACAAACAAACAGCAAGTCTGTTTATAGGTGTTTAATAGACATCAACAGCTTTTGCAGCTTCATATCTAATTTGCTCTACAGACTATCAATGGTCTCAGGCCTCCATACTAAAGGCCCACAAAAAGACACCCACCCTGAAGACAACATCAATTCAACATCAACTTAACATCAATTCAACATCCATCTTAAAAAAACAACAGTATTCTTTTTAAATATAGAACCTTTTATTTCAATTTCGAGTAAATAGTGTTGAAATTCTGAAAGACAGTTTTAATACCAACAGGACCTTTGCATTTAAATATAGTAAATAACACTGTACATGCCTTAATCCAGTGACAATGAAAAGCTTCCTTAACATTTTTTTTTTTTCATTTATTTTCATATTTTCCCTTGTAAGAAATAGTTCAAGTATAAAAATCCCCAACAGTGTAAAATAGCCCATCTGATGTATATTAAAAGCAATAGAAGCACAGCTATCTGAACCATGACAATAACTATACATTCTAATGTATAAAGCAGCATTTTGCTAATTTTTGTGAGGATTTTTTTTGTCTTTTCCAACAGTTCTAAACACAAAAGAGACAGAGTCACAGTCTGCATGCAAATAGGCCTGCATTTAAATAAAGTTTCATAGAAAAGGCATTAAACTAACCAATATTTATTCTAAGATTTCAAAAGGCAAAAAGTATAATTGTACAGTGCACATACAGAATTGTATCTTATATAAATCCTACATTAACATTTTTGGTTGAGTATGTTAATAATAATTATAATACAACTAAACCTACTCAATAACTTATATACCTTGAGATGAATACATAATAAAATGAACACAGTACCATCACTAAGCCTCTGTCCTTAGAGCACATAGAACATAGTCCAATCTCAAAATAAATATCTTAAATAGTACATCTCCTTTCTTACTCTCTTAAATAGCAATACAAATGTAAGGCACACTAAGAACCCATAGATTCATATGTCAAGTGCCTGCAGCCCCCCCCCCCCTTCTCTACATCCCCCATCACCACTCCAGGGCCAGGGCCAGGGCCAGGGGGCTGGGGGCTGGTGAGGCTGTGAGGAGTGGGTACAGGGCCAGGGCCAGGGGGCTGGTGAGGCTGTGAGGAGTGGGTACAGGGCCAGGGCCAGGGGGCTGGGGGCTGGTGAGGCTGTGAGGAGTGGGTACAGGGCCAGGGGGCTGTGAGGAGTGGGTACAGGGCCAGGGGGCTGGTGAGGCTGTGAGGAGTGGGTACAGGGCCAGGGGGCTGGTGAGGCTGTGAGGAGTGGGTACAGGGCCAGGGGGCTGTGAGGAGTGGGTACAGGGCCAGGGCCAGGGCCAGGGGGCTGGTGAGGCTGTGAGGAGTGGGTACAGGGCCAGGGCCAGGGGGCTGGGGGCTGGTGAGGCTGTGAGGAGTGGGTACAGGGCCAGGGGGCTGGTGAGGCTGTGAGGAGTGGGTACAGGGCCAGGGCCAGGGGGCTGGGGGCTGGTGAGGCTGTGAGGAGTGGGTACAGGGCCAGGGGGCTGTGAGGAGTGGGTACAGGGCCAGGGGGCTGGTGAGGCTGTGAGGAGTGGGTACAGGGCCAGGGGGCTGGTGAGGCTGTGAGGAGTGGGTACAGGGCCAGGGGGCTGTGAGGAGTGGGTACAGGGCCAGGGCCAGGGCCAGGGGGCTGGTGAGGCTGTGAGGAGTGGGTACAGGGCCAGGGGGCTGTGAGGAGTGGGTACAGGGCCAGGGGGCTGGTGAGGCTGTGAGGAGTGGGTACAGGGCCAGGGGGCTGGTGAGGCTGTGAGGAGTGGGTACAGGGCCAGGGGGTTGGTGAGGCTTTGAGGAGTGGGTACAGGGCCAGGGGACTGTGAGGAGTGGGTACAGGGCCAGGGGGCTGTGAGGAGTGGGTACAGGGCCAGGGGGCTGGTGAGGCTGTGAGGAGTGGGTACAGGGCCAGGGGGCTGTGAGGAGTGGGTACAGGGCCAGGGGGCTGAGGAGTGGGTACAGGGCCAGGGGGCTGTGAGGAGTGGGTACAGGGCCAGGGAGTTGGTGAGGCTGTGAGGAGTGGGTACAGGGCCAGGGGGCTGTGAGGAGTGGGTACAGGGCCAGGGAGTTGGTGAGGCTGTGAGGAGTGGGTACAGGGCCAGGGGGCTGAGGAGTGGGTACAGGGCCAGGGGGCTGAGGAGTGGGTACAGGGCCAGGGGGCTGTGAGGAGTGGGTACAGGGCCAGGGAGTTGGTGAGGCTGTGAGGAGTGGGTACAGGGCCAGGAGCTGGTGAGGGTTAGCATAGGAGGGAAGTGTGTGTGTACCTGACACCAGCCCAGCCGGTCGGCTCTAGGAGAGAGGACAGAGGAGAGAGGACAGAGAACAGAGGAGAGAGAACAGAGGAGAGAGAACCGAGGAGAGAGAACCGAGGAGAGAGAACAGAGGAGAGAGAACAGAGGAGAGAGAACCGAGGAGAGAGAACCGAGGAGAGAGAACAGAGGAGAGAGAACAGAGGAGAGAGAACCGAGGAGAGAGAACCGAGGAGAGAGAACCGAGGAGAGAGAACCGAGGAGAGAGAACAGAGGAGAGAGGACAGAGGTGGAAGTGCTGACAGGGCCAGGCAGGCAGGCAGGCAGGCAGGACAGAGGAGAGACAGTTCCCAAATGGGCCCCGGGATTAAAATGTGACAGCTCAACAAATGAGGACAAGTGATGCGTTATTTCCAGAGTGATCCGTCTGTGTGGCGCTGGGCGAACTGCGCCAGCCCCCTCCCCAGCTGCTCCCTCCCTCTCCCTCCCTCTCTCTCTCCCTCCCTCCCGCTCTCTTTCTCTCTGACTAGATCCCATTGCACAGAGCCAGAGAGCACGACTGGGCCCATTGTCCTTTACCATTATGTACGCAATTGTGTATGCGTGTGTGTGTGCGTGTGTTTGCATGCAGCGATGCGTATGTGTTTGAGACTAACTGATTTGGTGCTTCTCATTGTCTGAAAACATGCTTTTCTTTCTCTCTCTGTGAGTTGCCTTCATATTGTTTGTGATGCCCTTTGAAGAGTTGACGGCATTTTCGGTTATTCCTGCAGTTTTTTTGTCTCCTGGTGAACTGTTTGCTTTGCATAGGTCAAGAGGTCAAGATACAGAGTCAAAAAAGGGACATTCAGCATCAGGAAGTTAAAAAGGTAGTTCTTAACGTGTGACACGAGCTACAAATCTTCTCCTTTTCTCCACAGTTATTTCAACTACTCCCTGACATGCAGAGGTTGTCTTTACTAACACACTGGAAACTGGTACATTTCCCTGATTATCACAACATTTACTTCAATGCACTTGAAAAGACAAAAGGACAAGAGCCCTGGAAATGTGATAGTAAATATAGGTTGCAAGGGCACTTCGGGACACGTCTAAGTGTCCCATAAAGAGAACGCTCTCTCTCTCCTATGTTAATGACAGCAATGGAACATAAAGTCATGTTTTACAACAAGCTACAACCCCTGTGATTAGTTGTTGCATTTCTCCTCTAGAAATAAATACTCTACTACAATTATAATGATAGTAATAATTATATTAATAACAACAATAATAATCATAAGGATAAATCCACCTTCCTTACTTTGCTTTGTGAATTTATAAAGTTTTTCTTTTTTGGTTTAAACACAGCAAGTTGGAAAGCTACTGTATGGAGTTCCCACCTCACCATCATCATCATCATCATCATCACCCTCTTACCGACTCTGTCACTTAACAACACGGCTCTTCTCTCTTCCTCTTCATCGTCCTCTCCTCTTCACAGCCAATCAGCCGAGGCCGGCCGCGGGCCTCCCATCCCGTTGTGTCCAATGGCTGCAGTGGCTGCTATTGCATGCGGTCAGCTTGCAGCTGCTGAGGCTGGTACTGACCGAAGGCTGCGGCTGCAGCGACGGCTGAACCCGGTGCGGCCGTAGCCAGGGGCTGCTGAACATAGCCATAACCGGCTGCGGTTAGGTACCCGGCCGCCGCAGGGGAGGCGGCGTAGGGATACTGCTCGTAGGCTGCGGCGGCAGCAGCGCTAGCCGCCGCGGCGGAGTACTGTGCGTAGGCTGCTCCGGTGTAGTCGATGTACGGGGAGGAGGCGGTGGAGGCAGAGGCGGCACTGGGCTGCATGCCGTGAGGGATGACCATGGTGCTTGGCTGCATGAAGGCCTGAGGGTACACGTAGTGAGCAGGGATCCTGCAGGACAGAAACAGACAGACAGGGAGTTAGAGGTAGAGATCCCAGACCTGGCCTTACACAGCCACCGACAGACAGCAGCAACCCCCCAGCCTGACAGCCAACCCAACCACACTGCGGCCAAGCGCCCCCCAATACATCAAAACACCAGTCAATAACACCACGGAGACACTTGCTAGTAGCTAATAGAGATATAGGGTTGCCAAAATAGAGATCTCTCTGTGGAAAAATGGTGAGGTGTTCAAAGCTCAGAGGGGTTGTGTTCTCTGATAAGGGATATGAAGACATTTTGGGTTTTCAATGACCCTGCCTGCCTATCACATGTTGTAAGAGATTTAGGCAAAGGAAGTGTTTGGTAGCATTGATGCCATCTTGGAGAGACAATCCATGTACACTAAGCTTTGCTGACTACAGGATTGAGTTTGGTCGATGGAGAGAGAAGAGAACATGATTTGTCATGTCGATTTGACCCTGGTGCCATTCCTATTTAGGAGGGCATAGAGTAAGGGTGGGCGGGAGGGGGGAGGGGAGAATATGGTAAAGAGGGAGGGAGGGGGAGGGAGGGAATGGGGTAAAGCGGGAGGGAGGGAGGGAGAGAGGAGATAGGGTAAAGAGGGAGGGGATAGGGTAAAGAGGGAGGGAGGGAGGGAGGGGGAGGGAGGAGATAGGGTAAAGAGGGAGGAGATAGGGTAAAGAGGGAGGGAGGGGATGAGATGAGGGGGCATTGTGAAAATGTCACTGTCATTTTGACAGCTGGACAGCTTTCAAAAAGTACACTGCTGGCTGTTTCCCCCTCTGTGCTTAGACAAAGAGCCCCGGGCGGGGCGCTAGGCTAGCTGCACTCGGAGGGACCTTTTGATTAAATAAGCAATCAGGAACAATGAGCACATTCTGCCTTTCATGACATATCCTGACCGTGAGGCTCGGCTCGCTAGGCTCTCTCTCGTGCTATCAGCTAGCATGATGATGGGAATGTTATACTATTGTTTTGGTAGAGGAAACACAAGTTGTTGACCTGGATGGGGAAATCAACAATCCAATTCCTCAAAATACTAAACAAAACTAAACTGCAGTCAAGTTCATGATTCATGATTCAAAGGAATGAGTAACAATCAGTGTTATGACATAATGAGCGACATAATCACTTTATAATTGGCAGATCACCATTTTATCAGTTGTGAATGTTGGATTTAGATGAGTTCTGGTCTGGTGTGGATTTTTGACAGTCTGGAATGCTGTGCATGATGTGATGATGTCATCAACAGCTCATTACAATCTGTTGAGAAACAACCTAACATTTGATTGGACCAAAAATATACTGACATCAATTAAGCCAATAAGAAACAATATGGCGAGATGAAGCTTTTGTACAGTCATACAGTTTGGAAATGAAAGACGAGATCTATCGTGGCAACCCTATTGTCAGGACTCCATTACCCAACCAATCACATCTCAAAACACTAGCCCCAAAGAGGAAGCAGGGAAAAACAACAGCAAGTCTACAAACACAGGCGTCAAAAAAAATAAATGTCAACACAGTCCACATGGATCACCAACACAGCACAACCACAACCACTCATTGAAAGAAACAAAAAGGAAATAAACTAAACGGGGTCAGAGGTTAGAGGCGCTCCTTTGACATCACATCCTTGGCAGATGCCTCGGCCTGGCCTGCTAGCACGCTTCTATCTCAGCACAGTGTTACAGTCACAACACAGGCTGGAGTCACACACACACACACACACACACACACACACACACACACACACACACACACAGGCTGGACAACGCACAACAACACAACAAACACACACACAGTGGATGTACACAGACCACAAAAAACTCACACAACACGAGACACAAGGGCGATTACAAAGAAAAACTCTCACACAAACAGGCACGCAAAGGATGATGACAACGAAATATAAAATGCGGTGTCCACCGCAAACAACACAAACACCCAGACTGCCCGTCATTCTAAACCGCAGAGAGAAGAATTTAAACACATTCAGACACTTTGGTAAATTCCTCAACTAACACCCTTGGCCTCCGTAGTTAAGTAGACATTGTTGTGCCTCCCCATTAATAGCTATATTAAGACATGGGATGCATTCCCATACGGTTCTGGTTAAAAGTAGTGCACTATATAGGGAATAGGGTGCTACCCAATCATGTTCTCCCGCGGGGTCAAATAGGTGTTTCATAATGCTATTTTCGACACTATTATATTTTACAGTATGGAGAAAACTCACACAAAAATAAGCTCTTTCACACCCCATATGAAACATGTTATAGGCTATCAAATCAAAAAGGCATATTTTGACCAATGTGTTACGTTTGTGTAGATAATCCTCTAAGAAAACCAAAGGTCCAAACCTCATGTCTCCATCACAATCCGTTCAAAAGTTAGAGGTTTTACCCTTGTAGGATGGCCAAAATTATGTTGAGTAAATCAATGGAGGCCAGAGATACTAAGTGGTATGTTTTCGCCTCAGCTAGGCTGGATGCGGTGCAAGAATGAAGGCTACCTGACAGGCTCACTTTCCCGTTGAACTCAACCCCTCCTGTCTCAGCATCCAGTATTTATGCTGCAATAGTTTATGCGTCGGGGGGCTAGGGTCAGTCTGTTATATCTGGAGTATTTCTCATGTTTTATCCAGTGTCCTGTGTGAATTTAAGAATGCTCCCTCTAATTCTCTCTCTCTCTTCTCTCGGAGGACCTGAGCCCAAGGACCATGCCTCCGGACTACCTGGCCTGATGACTCCTTGCTGTCCCCAGTTCACCTGGTCATGCTGCTGCTCCAGTTTCGACTGTTCTGCCTGCGGCTATGGAACCCTGACCTGTTCACTGGACGTGCTACCTGTCCCGGACCTGCTGTTTTCGACTCTCTCTCTACCGCACTTGCTATTTAACTCAATGATCGGCTATGAAAAGCCAACTGACATTTACTCCTGACCTGTTGCACCCTCTACAACCACTGTGATTATTATTATCTGACTCTGCTGGTCCTCTATAAACGTTTGAACCTCTTGGCCATGTACTGTTATAATCTCCACCTGGCACAGCCAGAAGAGGACTGGCCACCCCTCAGAGTCTGGTTCCTCTCTAGGTTTCTTCCTAGGTTCCTGCCTTTCTAGGGAGTTTTTCCTAGCCACCGTACTTCTACATCTGCATTGCTTGCTGTTTGGGGTTTTAGGCTGGGTTTCTGTATAGCACTATGACATCAGCTGATGTAAAAAGGGCTTTATAAATCAAATTTCATTGAATTTCATTGATTATCGAATCGGCAGGGCATAAAACAATACAGAGGTGAGATAGATATTGATTTTGAGACATTACGTAGTATTTTAATCTTTTAGTATAAACTTCTCATATTAATGCGAAATTGCTATAATTTTCCAACGATTTCTCACAAAAACAAGCGTTTTTGGGCACATACAAAGCTTGAAGAAGACACAGATGCTAAAATGGCCCATGCTCGTAAGCCTAAATTGGACTGTTAGAAGTGATCATTCTGCCCAAGAGAGAATCATCCCTGTTTGTTTTTTAGAAATATATCATAGTCCAGTATAGGCAAGGTACAAACAAGTACGTTTCCATAAGTAGTCATATAACTGCAGGAAGCCTTTCCTGTAATGTGGATCTGGTCTCAGACATGCTCTTTGTTGCCTGGCCTCATTTATGATTGACAGGAGAGACTGGAGGCTGGGCCCCAGCTATTTTCTGCTTGCCTATCATCATACATACATTTTACTGTGGAATGTTCCCATCCCTAGAAGTAATCTGGGAATAAATCTATTTCTATCTACCCCATCCTCTCTCTCTCCCTCCATCCATCCTTCCTACTATTTATCTCTCCCATTGAACATTAGACTACCACAACCTGTTTCTCCATCTCCAACAGCATAAACCTCTTCTATGTTGGCAAATGCTGTGTCACCTAACACAGACACACACACACACACAGACACACACACACACACACACACACACACACACACACTATTCTACCATGGATTCATTTCTGTATCACTGTTGATCATGGGAAGCACTGTCTACCCTCTGACTCTATTAAAATGACCTATTTTCCCTATGGATACAAGTGAGGTAAAAAAAATACTAGGGTTACTATGTTTCTCAATGCTCTGTTATGAATATATTATCTTCCTGTGTTTGGACCGTTGCAGTCCTGGCGACCAGTGGTTCGTAAAGTTCAAGGCTAAATAAAGGTCTGTTCCCATCACATGCCATGTGGGTGACATCGTCGATGGGGGGGGTTACACACCTGTTGTGCTCCGCCTCATTAGAACCGTTGGGATTCTGCTAGCTGAGGAGCCAGGCCTTAACTAAATGTGAGAAGTGTAGAGGGTTGGCATGGTGCTATAATAACAACTATGGACCGGGTTGGTGCTGCTACATGGTATAGTGTGGTGATAGCCATGGAGCTGGTTGCTGCCCTCCCACAGCTGTTTCTATGGATGTGTCCCATATGGTACCCTATTCTCTTCATAGTGCCCTATGTTTCATCAGGGCACTGGTCAAAAGTAGTGCTCTATATAGGGAATAGGGTAGCATTTGGGACACACCCTATGTCTCTGGCCTTGGGCTATAATGTATGGATGTGGTTGACCTACCACAGCTGTATCTATGTATGCCTGTGGCCCTTTAAACCTCCCCGGGGCCGCTAGCCAGCATCTGTTGGGCTGTTTTTAAAGAGCGGACGATTTTGACATGACAGAGAGAGCCCTAGCCCCCTGCTCCCCAGCGCACACTTCATACGACTGCGGCGTCAGCACTCCAGCCTTTGTGTGGCACAATGGAGAAGCTTGTTTTCCTTAACGCTGCAGCCCATGTGACGAAAGCTTGTTCAGAGGCTGTGGCATCCAGACATTTGTTTGTGTCACAGTAGAGACTCTGGGGCACTGCTCTACCACTGCACTGGACTACTACACACAACAGGACACACACATACTTACACAAACACACATGACAGTAAGGTGTTTTGCATCAACTAAACTAGTAAAAATATATCCTTTAGTGTGGAGATACAGTGCCTTCGGAACGACTTCAGACCCCTTGACTTTTTCCACATTTTGTTACATTACAGCCTTATTCTAAAATTGATTAAATATATATTTTTGTCAGCAATCTACACACAATACCCCATAATGACAAAGCGAAAACAGGTTTTTAGAAATGTTTGCAAATGTATTAAAAATAAAAACAGAAAAACCTTATTTACATAAGCATTCAGACCCTTTGCTATGAGACTCAAAATTGAGCTCAGGTGCATCCTGTTTCCATTGGTCATTCTTGAGATGTTTCTACAACTTGATTGGAGTCCACCTGTGGTAAATTCAATTGATTGGACATGATTTGGAAAGGCACACACCTGTCTATATAAGGTCCCACAGTTGACAGTGCATGTCAAAGCAAAAACCAAGCCATGAGGTCGAAAGAATTGTGGGTAGAGCTCTGAGACAGGATTGTGTCGAGGCACAGATCTGGGGAAGGGTACCAAAAAATGTCTGCAGCTTTGAAGGTCCCCAAGAACACTGTGGCCTCCATCATTCTTAAATTGAAAAAGTTTGGAACCACCAAGACTCTTCCTAGAGCTGCCTGGCCAAACTGAGCAATTGGGGGAGAAGGGCCTTGGTCGGGGAGGTGACCAAGAACCTGATGGTCACTCTAACAGAGCTCTAGAGTTCCTCTGTGGAGGTGGGAGAACCTTCCAGAAGGACAACCATCTCTGCAGCACTCCACCAATCAGACCTTTATGGTAGAGTGGCCAGACGGAAGCCACTCCTCAGTAAAAGGCACATGACAGCTCGCTTGGAGTTTGCCAATAGGTACCTAAAGAATCTCAGACCATGAGAAACAAGATTCTCTGGTCTGATGAAACCAAGATTGAACTCTTTGGCCTGAATGCCAAGCGTCACGTCTGGAGGACCATCCCTACAGTGAAGCATGGTGGTGGTGGCAGCATCATGCTGTGGGGATGTTTTTCAGCGGCAGGGACTGGGAGACTAGTCAGGATCAAGGCAAAGATGAACAGAGCAATGTACAGAGAGATCCTTGATGAAAACCTGCTCCAGAGCGCTCAGAACCTCAGACTGGGGGCGAAAGTTCACCTTCCAATAGGACAATGACCCTAAGCACACAGCCAAGACAACGCAGGAGTGGCTTCGGGACAAGTCTCTGAATGTCCTTGAGTGGCCCAGCCAGAGCCCGGACTTGAACCCCATCAAACCATCTCTGGAGAGACCTGAAAATAGCTGTGCAGCAACGCTCCCCATCCAACCTGACAGAGCTTGAGAGGATCTGCAGAGAAGAATGGGAGAAACTCCCAAAATACAGGTGTGCCAAGCTTGTACCATGTTACCCAAGAAGACTCGAGGCTGTAATCTCTGCCAAAGGTACTTCAACAAAGTACTGAGTAAAGGGTCTGAATACATATGTAAAGGTGATATTATTATTATTTTGTATATATATATATATATATATAAATAGTCTATATTGCAGTATATATTGCAATACACATTTGAAAAAATTTGTAAAAACCTGTTTTTGCTTTGTCATTATGGGGTATTGTGTGTAGATTTACGAGGAAATTTTATCAATTTTATAATAAGGCTGTAACCTAACAAAATGTGGAAAAAGTCAAGGGGTATGAATACTTTCCGAAGGCACTGTATATGTACTCATCCCATGTGCCTTGATAGTCATTTTTCCAAAGATTACTTTCCTGTGAACAGACATCATTATCTCTGAATGAGACACAGCAGCTCTCCTGAGAGTCGTAAGGGCCTGAAGTATACCATATAGGGATAGATAGATGGAGGGAGAGAGAAATAATGACAGTGAGAGAGAGGGATAGAGAGAGAGTGCGAGAGAGAACGAGAGTGAGTGTGAATACAAGAATGAGAAAGACAGAGAGAGCGAGAGAGTGAATACGAGAATGAGAGAACGAGAGAAAAGTGAGAGAGTGAATACGAGAATGAGAGAACGAGAGAAAAGTGAGAGAGAGAATACGAGAATAAAAGAGTGAATACGAGAATGAGAAAGACAGACAGAGAGAGGGGGACAGAGAGTGAATACCAGAATGAGAGAGAGAGAGAGACAGAGAGGGTGAGTTTGAGAGTTTAGGTGTTAATGCTAGAATTATTAAAAAAGACACATTCAAGAAATGAGTTGATGGGTTTTGGTGGGGTCAGTTAGGAGTATGGGTGAGAAGTAATTTTTTTAAATCACACCGCAAATCGTCACTCACTCCAACAAGACATCCAAAAACATATAAAGAACATCCTGTTACCAAAGAAAAGGTCAACCACAAGCTACAACACAAAGGCATCAAATCAACAACCAAAACATTTACTCTCCCTACTAAAGTCCACATTCTTCCAGAAAAATGGAAAAGAACACCCCCAAAAATCTTCAATTCATATTTTTTTTTCATTAAATAGAAAACACAGGGTTTAGCTGTCAACACCACTTTATAACAGTAAAACAGCACACAAAGCTCTAATGTCAAAATAACACATTTAAATTCAAAACCAAAATTTAAAATCAACATACATGCATCTATAATCACCATTTGAGCTTGTTTGTGTGTGTTTGAGATTACAGGTAATTCCCCTGGTCTGATCTGTGACATGGCCACAGAACTAATCCTGAAACCAACAGTTATCTTAACCCATATCGAGCCTGTCGGACCAGAGAGATAGATAACATTGAGTCATTGAGGCTGTAACTTTCCATCAGTTGTACTCAACAAATAACACACACACACACACACACACACACATGCACACGCGCACACACACTCATACTGTGAACACACACTTTCTCTTTCACTCACACAAACCTTAAATGTATATTTTGGTCAACTGTAGTCAGTGATAAAAAGAAAGAGGATTTGTGAAATGTTTTGTTTCAACATAATTATCGTGCAAGTATGGAGAAAAATCAGAGTAAGCACAAAACAATTAAATAAACAGATTATATAAACATACATGTCATTGTATGAACATGTCTAACAACGCTAGACTTTAGCCAAATGAGGGACATTGGGTCTTTAGATGTGTAGTTACACCAATGAGGTTTCATATACAGTAGTTCAATGATGATGAGGTCATTTGGAAATGTATTCTTATCAACACCCAACCATCCCTTTCAACACAAAGATGCTGCAGTTCTTACCCATAAGGCCTTTGGATAAAGGCAGGATGAATTTGTGGAACACCAAAGGTGAAACCTGGATGGAGATGTGGAATGGTCAAAATGAATTGATGATCTTATTCATGTCACTGAGTATGTCCCAAATGGCACCCTATTGCCCATTTAGTGCACTACTTTTGACCAGGACCAATAGAAGTGCACTATATAGAGAGAAAAGGGTGCCATTTGGGACGCAGATATTCAGAACATTCTAGACACAAGTTATTTTAATAATATCCTGAATAATGTATTGAATGAACACATTAATTTTGCATATTTATGCGACAGAAGGATTAAAATAAGCATTTAGCTCATCATGATGGTATTCTGAACCAGGCATGATTTGTGTGGAAAACATGTGGACAATATGAAAAAGAAATGCAAAGCTATAAGATGATACATGATGTATGTTCTTTAGGACACACCCTCAATGTTCTCAGAACATTAAGATACTGGACAGGTGGCTGAAAAAGTACTGTGTGTGTGTGTGTGTGTGTGTGTGTGTGTGTGTGTGTGTGTGTGTGTGCGTGTGCGTGCGTGCGTGCGTGCGTGCGTGCGTGCGTGCGTGCGTGCGTGCGTGCGTGCGTGCGTGCGTGCGTGCGTGCGTGCGTGCGTGCGTGCGTGCGTGCGTGCGTGCGTGCGTGCGTGCGTGCGTGCGTGCGTGCGTTTTTTACCTGGCTGCATCACCCGTGGCTTGGCCCCCAGGTACGCCAGGTTGACGTTGGCTTTCCTGCCGTCGATGATGGGGTTCGGATCTTTACATGCCCTGTCTGCAGCCGAGCGGTCAGCCATCGTCACCTGTATGGACACACAGAGAGGGAGAGAGCATAGGGAAGAAGCAGGTTAAGGTGGTGAAGAAGAAGTCTGAGGGGGATGGTTAAAGTATGATCAAAACAATCAGTATTCAGCAATGTTCATATTCATTAGCTAAAGGGGCAAACACTTGGGCCCAACTGTCACTCAATATTTATAAAATATAGGTAACTGTCATTCCTTATAGTAAGTTGAGATCTTAGGCCCTGCTGAGTTCTTTCTTTGTTTTCCAGAAGAGAAACTGGATAGAAGACTTCTCTATCCACAGATACTTATTTACTCAAAATAATTTACCCTCTTGATGTCACTACATAGTTTTTCACTGTACTTGGCTGAGGACAAGCTTACTTCATTAAGATCTTAACTGCTTCTAGCTGATGACTGTAAGAATGAGAGTAATTACTCTATGTAAGAGCTTTTGGGGCTGCGGCAGGTCTTTCTCAAATAAGTTTACCCAGAAACCCAAGGAAAACTTTTCAACTCAGATACTACAGGATCATTTTTCACATAAATGTGTTTCAAACTAAATGGCGTCAAAGGGGGGGGGGGGGACCATGGTCCTAAAACAGTTGTATAGTAGCCTATCTGTCTCTCATCAATGCTCTTATAGACGTTGACATAATGATGACGTCATGCACATCATCTTCCCAAGAGTCATTTTCTGAACATGCCAGGGCGCAACAAGTTGGAATGTAGCCGATCGGTTGTTTCAATGATAGAACGCTCCAAACTGAAAACACAGGTCTACTTATGAACAATAAAACTTACACTTTTCAATGTCTATTAAATATTATGAAATACACTAGCCTAACCAACACCCACTTTAACGATGACATGTGATTTGCTGCCATTTGAAAGACTGCAGGCATTTGACAGACAGTGCAAGTGAGGTCCCTGTTTAAAGTTATGTCAAATAAATACTATATTGATACTTACAAATCCATACCCCCTGGATTTGCCGGTTTGTCGATCGGTAATCACGACAGCTTCCTCAATTTCTCCGAACACTTCAAAATATTTCCTGAGACTGGAATCCGTGGTGTGATACGGAAGACCCCCGACAAAAATCTTCGTGTAGGTCGTGTCCTTCTGCGTGGTGTGCATCTTCACCAATATTTTAGTGCAAAATAGTAGAATAGAAACAATCCAAAATATAGTGCAATGTTTCCTTATCACCTAGTTACGTGATTTATAAGTATTTCTATAAAAATTGACAATATGAGATTTACAATTGGAGAGGCTTCAGAGAAATAACACAAAACTCAACAAAAATCAAGATTCGAGGTAGATTATCTTTCGACACTTAAATGAGATATGGAGCGGATTGTCCAAGAGATCATCAGGTGTTTTCAACTCTTCTCCGTAACTGTCTTGACTAACTAAATTTGTTTCGGACCCATTCCTAAAAGCGCTGCCCATTAACTCCACCCCGTTCCAAGCACAAGGGCGGTACAGCGCGTGCACTGCTGCCCGCCCACATGCTCCGCTACACGCTCCAGCTAACAGCTGGGAAGCGCGCAGGATGAAAAAGATCCATTCCTGCAATGTGATGAGGAAGAATAGGGTATATTACCACATATTTAACCAACATGACGGTTATGGTCATCATTTTCCCCCCAACTGTAGCTCAGAGGGAGGATGGTTGGGTACATTTTTGGCATTAACCCACAGTCTCACAGACAATACCCAGTTATACTCCATAAAGGTATGACTTAAAAATGAACATATTGGTTCTCTCCCTGTCCCAAGGGATACCTTCCAGCAGGTGGTCGGCCCGAGCCGGCCCGAGCCGGCCCATTACGCCCGGAGAGGATCAGTGGCCAGCCCAGGGACGCATGTGTTTTAGTGGCAGCAGCAGTGCGGCGTGACCAATGCAGACAGGTGTAATCTCTGGGCCTCAAGATGTCAATTAGATTGAGTTTCTTTATAGAATAATGCAGTACCGTCGTGTTTAGTTTTGTTCGGGACTATCAAACACGGGACGCTGCTATACCAAGATCGTTAGCCTATGTAGGCATATAGGACAATGGGTCGGGACAGCAATTTACAGTTTTCTGGTCCCCTGATGTCTCATATGAAGATACTGATGACTGAACTGTGGTAAAACGCGTTTAGGAGTGAAACCCGAGTGTTGATGGATCTTACGCCGTTTATGTTAACCTTTATATGTGACTTGCATGGATGATCTGTGCGTGCGTAAAGACCCGGCCGAAGTAATTGCGCACGCTTTGCACTTTTGGGTCTTGAAGGGCTTGTAATACAACATAGCCTAACGATAATGATAATGAGACGTAAACTGGTGATTTTTATCTCGGTCGGAATTCATGGAGGAGACCTCTGTATTTCATGACTTAATGTACATTTCAGTCATTTAGCAGACGCTCTTATCCAGAGCGACTTACAGTAGTGAATGCATACATTTCATACATTTTTTTCTCCGTACTGGTCCCCCGCGGGAATCGAACCCACAACCCTGGCGTTGCAAACACCAACTGAGCCACACCAACTTCTACAATTATGAGCCTCTCTCCTGCTTTCCACAACAACTGGTCTAAGACGGATAGTTGTATTTTCCTGTAATTTATACGTAGACATCTGATACGGAACTCTGTCTAAATCATTTATATGGTTCCACCTTCATGGACTAAGTCAGCCACGGAGACACGCGGCCTACATAGGCCCTAATACCGGTATGTGTCCGGTTGCTTGTACTGTAATATGATAAGTTGCCAAATGTGATGCGACCGGCTAGCTGTCATTTTGTTCTAGGACTTGTCACCTCCTCCGCTACCTGAACGTAATAGCGTGAATTGCCAATGGACTCTCCAGTCCCCAAAATACCATATCCATCTCCTAGGTCCCTATTACGGGCACCAACCTGATAGAGCGACTTTGCGGTGTCTCTGTGTGGATCACTTACTATTTTATTCATTTATGCCCACACGCCCGTTACAGCCCGGAGCGGAGCCGCGGTAAGGTCAGTCTCGGGTTTCAGCGGCCACACAATGGAGACGCTATCTGTTGAGTCCCCTTTTTGTCTTCGTTCTGTGCAGCATGCTGACTAATCAGAATCCCCTTACATTTTGGCTA
This sequence comes from Salmo trutta, assembly GCF_901001165.1. Lineage (NCBI taxonomy): Eukaryota > Metazoa > Chordata > Actinopteri > Salmoniformes > Salmonidae > Salmo > Salmo trutta. The sequence continues at coordinate 30,144,819 of NC_042990.1, forward strand.
AGAAAACGTACAGGGTCTCTGGTAAATCCTCAACAATAGGTTGTCCTTAATCCCTTATGTGCATATCTCTGATGTGTTTATAGGCCTATATCATAAACGTAGGCTATACGTTTGGGAGTGTGCCAAATAGACCCAGAAAAATGTAATACATAGGTCAACATACACTGAGTGTACAAAACATTAGGGACATCTTCCTAATATTGAGTTGCACCTCCTTGTGCCCTCAGAAGAGCATCAGTTTGTCGGGGCATGGACTCTACAAGGTAGAGGAATTTTGGCCCATGTTGACTCCAACGCTTCCCACGGCTGGATGTCCTTTGGGTGGTGGACCATTCTTGAACACACGGGAAACTGATGAGTGTGAAAAACCCAGCAGCGTTGCAGTTCTTGACACACTCAAACAGGTGCGCCTGGCACCTACTACCATACCCCGTTCAAAGGCACTTAAATATTTTGTCTTGCCCATTCACCCTCTAAATAGCACATACACAATCCATGTCTCAGTTGTCTCAAGGCTTAAAAATCCTTCTTTAACCTGTGTCCTCCCCTTTATCTACACTGATTAAAGTGAATTTAACAGGTGACATCAATAAGGGATTATAGCATTTACCTGGATTCACCTGGTCAGTCTGTCATTGAAAGAGCAGGTGTTCCTAATGTTTTGTACACTCAGTGTAGACACTCTATATACAGGTCCTATTATGAATGATGGATGTAGCTTAAACTGAAAAAATATATAAATGCATGGGGGGCCAGTGCCCCTGTGACAACAATTTTGGACCCCCTTGTGGCCCCCCTAAATGTGGAGTATGAAATAATTTCTACATAACACATTTTTGCTATCGTTCTTTTTTTACATCCGTTATTAGACAGAAAATGCTAATAAATTGTTGAATGATTATGAACATGGTCTTTTGCCTGCTAATGCCTGCAATGCAGTCATGCACGTCATGAAGGTCAGTCAATACGGAACATTTCAAGAACTTTGACATTTCTTCAAGTGCAGTTGCAAAAACCATCAAGCGCTATGATGAAACTGGCTCTCATGAGGACCACCACAGGAATGGAAGACCCAGAGCTACAGAGGATAAGTTCATTAGAGTTACCAGCCTCAGAAATTGCAGCCCAAATAACTGCTTCACAGAGTTCAAGTAACAGACACAACATCAACTGTTCAGAGGAGACTGTGTGAATCAGGCCTTCATGGTCGAATTGCTGCAAAGAAACCACTACTAAAGGACACCAATAAGAAGAAGAGAATTGCTTGGACCAAGAAACACGAGCAATGGACATTAGACCGGAGGAAATGTGTCCTTCGTTCTGGAGTCCAAATTTCAGATTTTTGGTCCCAACCGTCGTGTCATTGTGAGACGCGGTGTGGCTGAACGGATGATATCCGCATGTGTATTTCCCACCGTAAAGCATGGAGTTGGTGCGATGTTGCTTTGCTGGTGACACTGTGTGATTTATTTAGAATTCAAAGTACACTAAACCAGCATGGCTACTACAGCATTCTGCAGCGATACGCCATCCCATCTGGTTTGGGCTACGTGGGACTATCATTTGTTTTTCAACAGGACAATGACCCAACACACGTCCAGGCTGTGTAAGGGCTATTTGACCAAGAAGGAGACTGATGGAGTGCTGCATCAGATGACCTGGCCTCCACAATCACCCAACCTCAAACCAATTGAGATGGTTTGGGATGAGTCGGACCGCAGAGTGAAGGAAAAGCAGCCAACAAGTGCTCAGCATATGTGGGAACTCCTTAAAAACTGTTGGAAAAGCATTCCAGGTGAAGCTGGTTGAGAGAATGCCAAAAGTGTGCAAAGCTGTCATCAAGGCAAGGGTGGCTATTTGAAGAAACTTAAATATAAAATATATTTTTATTTGTTTAACACTTTTTTGGTTATTTCATGATTCCATGTGTTCTCATAGTGTTGATGTTGTCACTATTATTCTACAATGTAGAAAATAGAAAACATAAATAAAAATCCTTGAATGAGAAGGTGTTCTAAAACTTTTGACTTGTAGTGTATGATGACACCAAAAACCTGTAAATTTGCGATACTGAACAGTGCTGGAGAGTAATTGAATTCCATGGAAACAGCGCCATCTTGTGTTCAAAACAGCTTTCAACGCAACGTTCATCACGGCGACAAAGTGGGGGGGAAATCCCTTAACCTTTATAAATGAATGGAAAATAAATATCTCAGGATTTATTTTTTGGTTAATTTACATTGTTTTTATAATAATAATAATAATAATAATAATAATAATAATAAACCTCTCCCTCCCCCTCGCTCATTTTCTCTATCCTCTTCTAGTACTTCACCCCTATTTACCATTTTCTAATTCCCTCATTTTATCCATTCTTCTGTTCTCAGACACACAAATACATGAATAAGGTGCTCCCAGGCAGGTGCTACAACATCTCCACAGTTTGCTCAGTCTGATGAAACGTGGAGTCATTTCTCCATCTCCAGAGAGGCTAAGAGAAGCTGCCCACTGACCCCACTTCTGAATTCCACTCTCCCTGACCCCCCCACTCCCTTCTCTCTGGGTCTGGGGTGGGTCGGTATCCGGGGGGTCCTGCTGGATCCCTGTCGGGCTGGGTGGGGTCTCAGAGGTCTGGAGGACCTCCACAGGTGTGACTACGTCCCCCTCTCCGCTTATCCCTGCAGTGTCTGGGCCACAGACACCTGCTGACTTAGTCCTCGGGCTCACCTTCAGCTCATCCTCTTTGACCTGAAAGAGAAAACAAAGAAATGCAGTGAGTGATGAAAGAGTATGTGTGTAGTCTGAAGCTGGCTATGAGCACAGGTCATATTCAAGGTAAATGTAGTTCAAGTTGGTCCCCGTTTAACCCCCTAAACCCAGTTTTCCCCTATTCCCTCACCTAACATTCATATTTTTCATGATGTCATAATCACTAACTCTTCATAGGCCACTTCTATATTTCTCAGCTTGTTACGTCTCTCCTTGGCCTGCCTCATCCTCTCCTCCATGACCTCTTAGCTGGTGACAGACTGGTCCCTCCTGACCTTCAGAGACTCCAGGTGAGGGTGCCTCTGTGTCAACAATTGGACAATACACACACACAGCAATTAAACCATGAGTGAATACACACTCCAACAACAGATATTAGGTAGACACTCATATATTGTAATTAGTGTAATTAACAAAAAAAATACCATCTCTTCAATAGCGTTACTGTCCTTGGCATATTCAATCAGTTATACACTCACTTACCATAAGATGGCAGCAGTTTTATAAATAATCAGAACACTAATCAAAAGACAAACAAAGCCACAGTCTTAAAATGACAAGAGATTATGGAACTCATCCTCTCACTGAAGGTCCCCACCTTACTGGGGTTGTACCCAGAAAACTACCATCACTAGCAGGAGTGTGTGTTTTATTCTGTGTTTGATTCTGACACCACTATAGAGGTCTGAGGCTACAAAAGACCACACTTTGCTCTGCCCCGCCGGTACCCACCATGTTGTATGCCTCCCCGCTGGCCCTCTCCCTGGGCTGGGCAGGTATGATGCCTTGGCTAAGCAGCTGCTCCAGGATTTCACTGGACCTGGGTCTCTCACCACTCTCATGAACCAGGCTAGGGATGTGGGCTGGGAGTGGGACAGACACAAGGTCTCTGACAAGCATACACTCTTTTACTCACACACACACACACACACACACACACACACACACACACACACACACACACACACACACACACACACACACACACACACACTAGTGGTGGTAGTTTCCAGGGTACAGCCCTTGGTAAGGTGGGGACCTCTCCAGTGTACAGGACCACTCCACTGTCTGTGGTGAACTTTGACCCCTACTGCCTTGTCTACTCCCCGTGTCATCCTGTTGGGAGGAATTACAAAGTCACGTATGAGTTAAATACACAGTGGCAATGTCCTAAACGTGCTTAAAAATATACTGAACAAAAATAATAACACAACATGCAACAATTAACGATTTTACTGAGTTACAGCTCATAAGCCAATCTGACCAAGGTTTTCCCCAAAAGAGCTTTATTACAAACAGAAATACTCCTGTTTCATCAGCTGTCCGGGTGCCTGGTCTAACACCATCATGTAGGTGAAGAAGCCAAATGTGGAGCTCCTGGGCTGGCAGGGTTACACGTGGTCTGTGGTTGTGAGGCCGGTTGGATGTAGTGCCAAATTCTTTAAAACGACGTTGGAGGCAGATTATGGTAGAGAAATTAACATTACATGATCTGGCAACAGCTTTGGTAGACATTACTGCAGTCAGCATGCCAATTGCACACTCCCTCAAAAATTGAGACATCTGTGGCATTGTGTTGTGTAACAAAACTGCACATTTTAGAGTGGCCTTTTATTGTCCCCAGCACAAGGTACACCTGTGTAATGATCATGCTGTTTAATCAGCTTCTTGATCTGTCACACCTGTCAGGTGGATGGATTATCTTGGCAAAGGACAAATGCTAACAGGGATGTAAGCAAATTTGTGCACAAAATTTGAGAGAAAAATACGCGTTTTTTGCATATGAAACATTTCTGGGATTTTTTATTTCAGCTCATGAAACCAACACTTTACATGTTGCGTTTATATTTTTTTCAGTATAAAATGTTGCCTATTACTATATTAGATCAAGCATTAAAAGGCGTGTCATCTGTATTGTTCAATGGAAGCCGAATAGTTTGGTTGATTTTAGAATCGTGACAGCGGATGAAAGGATCGCCTTCGACTCAATGGAGCAGAAAATAGCGGCACTTGCAATGCCGAATGTGTGTCATTCCATTAACATTATCTAAACCTCCAACTTTCAAAAGACCAGTCTAACATTGTGATATAGTTTTAAATAACAACAGGATTGAGGAACTGTCTGTAGCCTACCATGATTATCGAGCTGCCGCATCCAATATTTGCTTCCAATAGAAAAGCTTTCAGCTACAGAGGTTCTACAGTTTGAGAATTTCATGGGATATTGACGCATAAGGACCCTCTCAAGCAGTCGGGTTCCTTCACTTTCCAAGATAGCGCGACCCATGTCGCCGTGGACTCTGTGCGTTACCATGGCACGTTGCTGCATTACATCTGACCCGGTTTAAGGCCAGTAGGTGTCAGGGTGACCACAAAAACAACAGCAAATCCATTGTCCTTTATATAGATCCCCTTCCAAATCGTTCTTAGTCTTCTTAGGGGCCCCTGTGCAAGCAGGTTGACTCCAAACAATTACGTGACTTGAAATTTAAAAGAGCACATACAAGAAAAAAATACTTTTATGAAATAAAAATATTTAATATATGCTCTGGGAGGAGAAAGCAGGGCCAGGCGTTCCTGTGTTGGCAGTGACCACGGTGGTTACACACAGGGGCAGGAGACACAGACAAACCTCCTGGCAATGTCCAACGCCTGGCTCTTAGCCGCATATGCATGGCCTCCAGAGTTTTCCTGTATGTCAGGTTACAGATAGCTATCGAGCATTTAAGTGTGTTATGTTGATTTAGTCAAGTCAACTTTTTTCAAGACAAAAAAAAATTCAATGGTCTTTCATACCCACAACCACAAGGAGGCGATATTGAGGTGTGTGGTGTTGCTCTCATAGAACAGTCACTCTTAGTTCCAGAGAAGGTACGTTTTAGCAGATTCATTTGTCTTCTTCACTACTGTCGAGGGATCACTCGCAGAGAGGAGTAATTTCTTCAGGTTCTTGGTCTCCTGCAGAAGACCAATGTGGGGCTGGAGGGGTAGAAGCACTGGGTTAGGGCAGCCACTCATAGATACTGACAACAATTAACATTGTATTGTTACCATGAAACTATTATAGGATGAGATAAGGCAAGTGACATACAGACAAGACAGACAGGCAGGCTGACCAGCAGGCTAGACAGGGACAGACAGACCTGGTCCATGCAGAGCTCGTAGTTGGCCCTTTGGGCCAGGACGTCCAGCTGGGTGTGGGCCAGCTGCTGCTCAGAGTTCATGACCCGTCTCTCCACCTTCTGCATCTCCTTGACCAGGCCCACCACTGTCTGTCACCTGGGGACAGTTCAAAGGTCAGTCACCTTATTTCATCAGCATCACTAATGCTACTAAGCACAAGAAAATATTGTTTTACATGACTATCCTTTTCTAGTCTGTTTTATAGACCTTTCACAACTGAACTGAGTGGAAATCTTATGTGGATTTCTTATGTAGAACTCTTTAGGTCTGTCAGGCTTACAGCACGTTTCACAACAGTGTAAATATTTACAGAAATGCCAAGTGATCATAAGGCAGGTCCCAACTGCACGGCAGATGAATGAACATGGCAAGGACCAGGAGATCTAAACACCTGACGTTTCTCCCACTCCAGAGTATCCCTGTCCCCAGCACAAGTGGAATGATGGAATGATGTGGAATGATCATGCCGTTTAAACAGCTTCTTGATATGCCACACCTGTCAGGATGATCTTGTCAAAGGAGAAATGCAGACTAACAGGGATGTAAACACATTTGTGCACAAAATTGAGAGAGTAATGAGCTTTTTGTGCATATGGAATATTTCTGGGATCTTTTATTTCAGCTCATGAAACATGGGATCAACACTTTACATGTTGCATTTATATTTTGTTCAGTAATATCTTGCATTTTTCAAATTCTACCAACTGGACAATTATTGACTTGTAGCTAAAAGGTTGTCATTTTTTGCAATTTGTACCTACACTGGCTTCTTCATGTCCACTTCTTAGAGTGAAAAACATTTATCAGATTTCACAGTCCGTACCTAAAATGATATTAAGCCTTTACTAACAGGAGAATGCAACAAACCACTTCCAAAATAAATCACTTACCACATGAATTCAAACTTATAAAAATGACAGAAGAATATAGCAAAGAGCTTGAACGTGGAGCAGCTTATTAGCAAAGACAAAAGTGAAATGTGGCAAATTTCAAAACTCTTCAGAATCACTTGGAACCCTCTATTGGAACCCTCTATTGGAACCCTCTATTGGAACCCTCTATTGGAACCCTCTATTGGAACCCTCTATTGGAACCCTCTATTGGAACTATACAGTCCGTGACAAAACAATTTGACATCCCAAGTAAGCCAGTAAACATATTGTATGTTGAAAACAGAATGGTGCAGGGTCACAACAGAGTACAATGTTTGCATTTGTACTGGCGCCTATCAATGATTTCATAACATTGCCATTTTTTTCCTCACTGCACATGGTCAACTGTGTCAATGTAAGGAACACATGCAAGCTGGGGTTTGAGGGTTTGCATGCATGCAGTCAAAACACTAAGAAGCCTAAATGTGATACTATGTTTCTGACCAGACCTCAGTCTAGTCATCCTCCGTCTAGACATAAATGAGGCTCCATGTGCAGCTGCAAAACAAAATAAAAAAGATACCCATTGACCTTTAAACTTTAAACCCTCAGGGCCTTATTGATCACTCTATTCATATAACTGACATATCAATACATTTGCTGTAATAATCAGGAATTCCAGCACCAATGCACAGTTGAAGCATTTGCTACACAATGTTGGCTTTAAATGCATAAGACTATAGGTTATATTGTTCATACAACTTTGAGAACAATGCATTAAGGAGAATATGAATGCAAATTGACAAAAGGGACCACTTCAATTCAATGTAACCTGTTCTACCAAAACCCTATTAAGCTACACAATATGGGAATAAAATGGTCCTACATATATACATTTAAAATCTGCATACAAGCTTCCTCGTTTGGTGTACAGTGATAAAAAGCTGTGTTAAAACACTGCATAACTATAAAGAGAGAGTATGGCAACATCAAACAGAATGACCTTTAAACCTTTAATTCTCTGACAGCTCAATGTCTACTCATGTGTTGCGCTTGAAAAAGTGACTCAAAACAATAACTGCACGTGGCAATGTTTACCACCTGGCTGGGGCCAGTCCCTTGGGAAGACACACTTGGCAAGCATACCGCCCTCCGACTAGACAAGCTACATTCCTAAAATGTTTGGCCCGGGCCACTAGGCTACTATAAATTGCTGGAATGCTTCCAGGCCACAAACATTATTGATGCAGAGTTCCAGAAGCGTGTACATGATTTCCGGGAAGATTACAACAATGCAAAGAAACCTAATGGCTGAGAGCAGCCTCGCCCCAACCCATTATTTCGACATGTGGCATGACTATATGAACCTAGGGAGGCTGCTGGAGAAACTGTGTGACGTCGCAGATCGGACAGCGACCACCTGTACCCAGTTAAAGGAGCACGGGCCGGACGCAGAGGACCACCAGACCGGTCGCCAGGAGCAACAGTGGTTTCGTCTGAATTCGATCGGGACTGAGAGCCTGAGTTCTGCAAGCAGCATTTCAGGCAACACGAGCCACAGCCTGGCTTCCGGTGATTACTGCGGCTTCTGCAAGCAAAATGGAGAAACGGCAGAGATCTTCCGGAGCCACAAACTGAAATCCAAAGACAGCAAAGTCATCTGCCCCATTCTGAGGAGCTACATTTGTCCTATGTGTGGCGGCACCGGAGACAACGCTCACACGCGCCGGTACTGCCCACAGCGCAACGGCATGGTGCCGAAATACTGGGGGACTGGAGTAGAAATCAGGAGGAAAATCAATCTGTAAATACTTATGGAGAAAATATATCCAACGTTCTTGTTCAGTTAGATAGGCCTATTGTTACCATATATATACACATATATACATATACACTTTTTTTTACAAAGTGGCTAATGCGCCTTTGATGTTCTGCTTTGAAAAAAATAAACCTATTTTCGTACAACTGATTTCGTTTTTGTTCACATTCTCAATTCTGGTATATGACTCGTTATAAAAGTAACTAATTTCTTACTGAACCTTTATTTAACTAGGTAAGTCAGTTAAGAGCAAATTCTTATTTACAATGAAGCTTACCGGGGAATAGTGGGTTAACTGCCTTGTTCAGGGGCAGAAATACAGAATTATACCTTGTCTGTCAGCTCTGGGACTCGATCCAGCAACCTTTCGGTTACTGGCCCAAAGCTCTAACCACTGCCGCCTATTATTTTGTGGGAAAGAAATCACAACATGTTAATTACATATTATAGTTTTATTGACAGCAATTACCCATGGATCTTAGTTTATTACTAATCCAGTAACAATCATGGCTTTAAAATTAAATCGACTTCCTTATTATCCAAAGTCACCCTAGTCCATTTAAACAAGCAATATAAAAATATATACTAATACTTTGTACAATACTGGTTTTGGTCCAAACAAAAGTGGATCAGAAATGCCAATATACCTTTAGTCTTCAAAGGATCCCAATATGCATTTAATTTTTTTTAATGGATTTCAGGCAACTTTGAATATAGGGATTTACATAATAAATTCTAATGACAAAATGCTGAATGCAGAGTTGGTTTAACACACAAATTCAACTTCACAGATAAAAAAAAAAGCAAGTTACTATTTACAGGTTATAATGTTCAAAGGCCAATTAAGAGAGCGGCAGGAGGTGGTGAAGGGAGAGAACATGAATAAGAATAAAAGGGAAGAGAGAGGGCACAAGAGAAAATGAGAATAAAGGAGATGGAGCGACAAAGGGGTTAAAAAAGTAGTAAGAACAGTGAACAGATGTGGAACTACAGATTTACAAAGTCCTAAGGATGATATTTCAGGAGTCGGTCTCCAGCCCCAATCTCCAGTGCTGGGGTAACGGTCCTCTCTTCCCCACCCTCCTCACTGCCTCCATTTAAACACATTCATAAGCTTCTCACCTACAACTGTGAGCCTCAACCAGCCACTACCACACATGACACTTTCGTTCAGTTTACACACACACACTGAAACCAAACACCTCAAATCTCTATACAGAAAACAAGCACGCGTCATTCAGTACACAGAAACCTGTTCAAACAGCATACACGCCATAGACACTGTCTACGTGTCAAATAGTACCCTATTCCCGACCCAATGATGTGCACTGCTTCAAACTCACAGGTTAAACTAAAGTTCACTACAGAGGGAGTAGGTTTCCATTTGGAAATCGCACCACAGCTCTTATTAATCTCTGCATTAACTTTCGCAGTTCATAACCTGATCACCCATACTAATCAACTTAACAGTACGATTTTTACACTGTCAACTTTCAGTTTTTGCATTTTAATTACAAAAAGTCACGACAATGTTCTAGACATTTGGAGGTGTTGTTAAGCAGAAGTTTCTTGTTTGATTGTGTTGTTGTCGCCATCACACTGTAGGTTCATTAGCAGTTTATTTTTTAAGCCTGACACCTGCCCTGTAGGAGGGTCCTGCTTTCTAGTAGCTCTGGGGTCTAGCACCCCCCCCCCGAGTATCACCCATTCATCTCCAGATGGGGGCTTCACCAGAGCTTCTTTACATGCTTAGTAGTTCAGTGTTTGTCCAGAGGAAGTAGTCCCGTCTATGCTTGAAGGGTCAAGTCTAGTCTGATGGATGTTTTACTTCTTACGCCGGACAGCTGTTTTGATCTTGCGTCTAGCGATTGAGTTCTGTCCTGCAGGGGCTGCAGTGAAAGTGGTGCTCTTCGTTGACCTGTAGTAGGGGATAACACGTCATCAACACACAATTCAAACTTAGCGTGCGCACATCCAATAACTTGCAGATGTTCGGTACAAAAAGGCATCGATTTGTATCTAATTATTATCAACACCATCACAATTACAGTGGGGAGAACAAGTATTTGATAACCTGCAAAATCGGCAGTGTTTCCTACTTACAAAGCATGTAGAGGTCTGTCATTTTTATCATAGGTACACTTCAACTGTGAGAGACGGAATCTAAAACAAAAATCCAGAAAATCACATTGTATGATTTTTACGTAATTAATTTGCATTTTATCGCATGACATAAGTATTTGATCACCTACCAACCAGTAAGAATTCCGGCTCTCACAGACCTGTTACTTTTTCTTTAAGAAGCCCTCCTGTTCTCCACTCATTACCTGTATTAACTGCACCTGTTTGAACTCGTTACCTGTATAAGAGACACCTGTCCACACACTCAATCAAACAGACTCCAACCTCCACAATGGCCAAGACCAGAGAGCTATGTAAGGACATCAGGGATAAAATTGTAGACCTGCACAAGGCTGGGATGGGCTACAGGACAATAGGCAAGCAGATTGGTGAGAAGGCAACAACTGTTGGCGCAATTATTAGAAAATGGAAGAAGTTCAAGATGACGGTCAATCCCCCTCGGTCTGGGGCTCCATGCAAGATCTCACCTCGTAGGGCATCAATGATCATGAGGAAGGTGAGGGATCAGCCCAGAACTACACGGCAGGACCTGGTCAATGACCTGAAGAGAGCTGGGACCACAGTCTCAAAGAAAACCATTAGTAACACACTACGCCGTCATGGATTAAAATCCTGCAGCGCACGCAAGGTCCCCCTGCTCAAGCCAGCGCATGTCCAGGCCCGTCTGAAGTTTGCCAATGACCATCTGGATGATCCAGAGGAGGAATGGGAGAAGGTCTTGTGGTCTGATGAGACAAAAATAGAGCTTTTTGGTCTAAACTCTACTCTCTGTGTTTGGAGGAAGAAGGATGAGTACAACCCCAAGAAAACCATCCCAACAGTGAAGCATGGAGGTGGAAACATCATTCTTTGGGGATGCTTTTCTGCAAAGGGGACAGGACGACTGCACCGTATTGAGGGGAGGATGGATGGGGCCATGTATCGCGAGATCTTGGCCAACAACCTCCTTCCCTCAGTAAGAGCATTGAAGATGGGTCGTGGCTGGGTCTTCCAGCGTGACAACGACCCGAAACACACAGCCAGGGCAACTAAGGAGTGGCTCAAGGTCCTGGAGTGGCCTAGCCAGTCTCCAGACCTGAACCCAATAGAAAATCTTTGGAGGGAGCTAAAAGTCCGTATTGCCCAGCGACAGCCCCGAAACCTGAAGTATCTGGAGAAGATGGCGTAGCAGTTCAGACGTCCTGTCGTGTCCCGTGTGTGTGTGTGTGTGTGTGTGATATATATATATATATATTTTTTCTTCACTTATCTTTTTACATTTTTTTATTCTAAATACTCAACCTCAAAGCACTCTCCTGCAACCCGCCTCATCAATTTAAAAAAAAGAAAGTATTATTTACCTCATCTGAATTCCACGACAGAAGCTAGCCAGAGGTTAGCCATTTTCACTGGCTAACGTTGAAGTTCAGCTAGCTACGGTTAGCTGTCCTCAGCTATCCATTAGCTCGAAAAGCTATCGCCAGTTTTTGTACAGCGCGACTCAGACCAGAGCATATCGGACCTTTTCTCTCTCCTTTCCTCGATTTCTACCGCAGGCTCTGGACATTTACACCTGGATCTTGCAGCTAACTAGCTGCTACCTGAGTGACTATTGGCAACGTCGGTCTCGGAATTAACACACACTATTACGGAGCTAGCTAGCTAGCCAGCTAGCCAGCTGAAGAATTCCGTCAGCCACTCGTGGGCTACTCCTGAGCTAGCCAGCTGAAGTGTCTCCTGGGCTACAACTCACCTATCCTGACCCGTTTTACTGCCGATGCGGAGCCCCATTGGGTCTTCACGACTGGATCACCGACGTTATCTGCCCGAGGGAGTTGTCCAACTGGCCCCTCCGTCGCGACGTAACCTGATCGCCCATCTGCGGCCAGCTAATCGTTAGCTGTCTTTTCGGCTGCGATCTGAATAGGTCTGTCGGACACTTTTCTTGGGCCACTATAACTAACTATTTTGCCAACTTGGACAGGTCCCCCCTTCCACACGGAACCCCACTAACCCACAGACGGAAACGCACGAGGCGGCTAAAAACAGACCTCCCTCCCATCTTCCACCAGCTTGCTACCTATGGCCCGGCTAGCTGTCTGATTCTCACTGGACCCTCTGATCACTCGGCTAAGCATGCCTCTCCTTAATGTCAATATGCCTTGTCCATTGCTGTTCTGGTTAGTGTTTATTGGCTTATTTCACTGTAGAGTCTCTAGCCCTGCTCATTATACCTTATCCAACCTCTCAGTTCCTCCACCCACACATGCTATGACATCTTCTGGTTTCAATGATATTTCTAGAGACAATATCTCTCTCATAATCACTAAATGCCTAGGTTTACCTCCTCTGTACTCACATCCCACCATACCTTTGTCTGTACATTATACCTTGAAGCTATTTTATCGCCCCCAGATACCTGCTCCTTTTTCTCTCTATTCTGGACGTCACAGACGACCAATTCTTATAGCTTTTAGCCGTACCCTCATACTTATCCTTCTCTGCTCCGCTGGGGATGTAGAGGTGAATCCAGGCCCTTCAGTGCCTGGCTCCACACCTACTCCCCAGGCGCTCTCTTTTGATGACTTCTGTAACCGTAATAGCCTTGGTTTCATGCATGTTAACATTAGAAGCCTCCTCCCTAAGTTTGTTTTATTCACTGCTTTAGCACACTCTGCCAACCCGGATGTCCTAGCTGTGTCTGAATCTTGGCTTAGGAAGTCCACCAAAAACTGTGAAATCTTCATCCCTAACTACAACGTTTTCAGACAAGATAGAACGACCAAAGGGGGCGGTGTTGCAATCTACTGCAGAGATAGCTTGCAGAGTTCTGTCCTGCTATCCAGGTCTGTACCCAAACAATTTGAACTTCTACTTTTAAAAATCCACCTCTCCAAAAACAAGTCTCTCACCGTTGCCGCCTGCTATAGACCCCCCTCGGCCCCTAGCTGTGCTCTGGACACCATATGTGAACTGATTGCCCCCCATCTATCTTCAGAGCTCGTGCTACTAGGCAACCTAAACTGGGACATGCTTAACACCCCAGCCATTCTACAATCCAAGCTTGATGCCCTCAATCTCACACAAATTATTAATGAACCCACCAGGTACAACCCCAAAGCCGCAAACACTGGCACCCTCATAGATATCATCCTAACCAATGTGCCCTCTAATTACACCTCTGCTGTTTTCAACCAAGATCTCAGCGATCACTGCCTCATTGCCTGCACCCGTAATGGGTCAGCGGTCAAACGACCTCCACTCATCACTGTCAAACGCTCCCTGAAACATTTCAACGAGCAAGCCTTTCTAATCGACCTGGCCCTGGTATCCTGGAAGGATATTGACCTCATCCCGTCAGTAGAGGATGCCTGGTTATTTTTTAAAAATGCCTTCCTCTCCATCTTAAATAAGCATGCCCCTTTCAAGAAATTTAGAACCAGGAACAGATATAGCCCTTGGTTCTCCCCAGACCTGACTGCCCTTAACCAACACAAAAATATCCTGTGGCGTTCTGCATTAGCATCGAACTGCCCCCGCGATATGCAACTTTTTAGGGAAGTTAGAAACCAATACACACAGGCAGTTAGAAACGCCAAGGCTAGCTTTTTCAAACAGAAATTTGCTTCGTGCAACTCCAACTCTAAAAAGTTCTGGGACATTGTAAAGTCCATGGAGAATAAGAACACCTCCTCCCAACTGCCCACTGCACTGAGGATAGGAAACTCTGTCACCACCGATAAGCCCACTATAATTGAGAATTTCAATAAGCATTTTTCTACGGCTGGCCATGCTTTCCACCTAACTACCCCTACTGCATTCAACAGCACTGCACCCCCCACAGCTACTCGCCCAAGCCTCCCCCATTTCTCCTTCTCCCAAATCCATTCAGCTGATGTTCTGAAAGAGCTGCAAAATCTGGACCCCTACAAATCAGCTGGGCTTGACAATCTGGACCCTTTCTTTCTAAAATTATCTGCCGAAATTATTGCAACCCCTATTACTAGCCTGTTCAACCTCTCTTTCGTGTCGTCTGAGATTCCCATAGATTGGAAAGCAGCTGCTGTCAACCCCCTCTTCAAAGGAGGTGACACTCTTGACCCAAGTTGCTACAGACCTATATCCATCCTACCCTGCCTTTCTAAGGTCTTCGAAAGCCAAGTCAACAAACAGATTACCGACTATTTTGAATCCCACCGCACCCTCTCCGCTATGCAATCTGGTTTCAGAGCTGGTCATGGGTGCACCTCAGCCACGCTCAAGGTCCTAAACGACATCGTAACCGCCATCGATAAGAAATATTACTGTGCTGCCGTATTCATTGACCTGGCCAAAGCTTTTGACTCTGTTAATCACCACATCCTCATCGGCAGACTTAGTAGCCTTGGTTTCTCAAACGATTGCGTCGCCTGGTTCACCAACTACTTCTCTGACAGAGTTCAGTGTGTCAAATCGGAGGGCCTACTGTCTGGACCTCTGGCAGTCTCTATGGGGGTACCACAGGGTTCAATTCTTGGGCCAACTCTTTTCTCTGTATACATAAATGATGTCGCTCTTGCTGCTGGTGAATCTCTGATCCACCTCTACGCAGACGACACCATTCTGTATACTTCTGGCCCTTCTTTGGACACTGTGTTAACAACCCTCCAGACGAGCTTCAATGCCATTCAACTCTCCTTCCGTGGTCTCCAACTGCTCCTAAACACAAGTAAAACTAAATGCATGCTCTTCAACCGATCGCTGCCTGCACCTGCCCGCCCATCCAGCATAACTTCTCTGGACGGTTCTAACTTAGAATTTGTGGACAACTACAAATACCTAGGTGTCTGGTTAGACTGTAAACTCTCCTTCCAGACTCACATCAATCATCTCCAATCCAAAGTGAAATCTAGAATTGGCTTCCTATTTCGCAACAAAGCATCCTTCACTCATGCTGCCAAACATACCCTCGTAAAACTGACCATCCTACCAATCCTCGACTTCGGCGATGTCATTTACAAAATAGCCTCCAATACCCTACTCAACAAGCTGGATGCAGTCTATCACAGTGCCATCCGTTTTGTCACCAAAGCCCCATATACAACCCACCACTGCGACCTGTATGCTCTCGTTGGCTGGCCTTCACTTCATCATCGTCGCCAAACACATTGGCTCCAGGTCATCTACAAGACCCTGCTAGGTAAAGTCCCCCCTTATCTCCGCTCACTGGTCACCATAGCAGCACCCACCTGTGGCACGCGCTCCAGCAGGTATATCTCTCTGGTCACCCCTAAAGCCAACTCCTCCTTTGGTCGTCTCTCCTTCCAGTTCTCAGCTGCCAATGATTGGAACGAACTACAAAAATCTCTAAAACTGGAAACACTTATCTCCCTCACTAGCTTTAAGCACCAGCTGTCAGAGCAGCTCACAGATCTCTGCACCTGTACATAGCCCATCTTTAATTGAGCCCAAACTACTACCTTTTCCCCTACTGTATTTATTTATTTTATTTATTTTGCTCCTTTGCACCATATTATTTATATTTTAACTTTTAACTTTCTTCAAACTACAAATCTACCATTCCAGTGTTTTTTCTTGCCATACTTTATTTACTTTGCCACCATGGCATTTTTTTTGCCTTTACCTCCATTATCTCACATCATTTGCTCACATTGTATATAGTCTTATTTTTTTCTACTGCATCATTGATTGTATGTTGTTTTACTCCATGTGTAACTCTGTGTTTTTGTATGTTGTCGAACTGCTTTGCTTTATCTTGGCCAGGTCGCAATTGTAAATGAGAACTTGTTCTCAACTTGCCTACCTGGTTAAATAAAGGTGAAATAAAATAAAAAATAAAAGGTCTGTATGGACGAGTGGGCCAAAATCCCTGCTGCAGTGTGTGCAAACCTGGTCAAGAACTACAGTTAACGTATGATCTCTGTAATTGCAAACAAAGGTTTCTGTACCAAATATTAAGTTCTGCTTTTCTGATGTATCAAATACTTATGTCATGCAATAAAAAGCTAATTAATTAAAAATCATACAATGTGATTTTCTGGATTTTTGTTTTAGATTCCGTCTCTCACAGTTGAAGTTGTACCTATGATAAAAATGACAGACCTCTACATGCTTTGTAAGTAGGAAAACCTGCAAAATCGGCAGTGTATCAAATACTTGTTCTCCCCACTGTATATATTACGTGTGTTATATGCAATGACTTGGGACTAACACCTGAAGCACTAAACCAGGGACGGCAAAAACTCAGAGCATATAAATACCACTGTATTTACATAGGATTGGCCCAAATTCACCCGTCCCTTTTTCAGGAGTTGGAGCTGTTGGACTCACCCAATAAAGTTAAAGCCACCTCCAGGTGCACTGGGTTGGGGTGCCATGGAGGGCGTGGCAGAAGGGGCGGGGGACCCTCCTGGTGCCCCTCCGAAAGCAAACACCCCTGTGCTGTTACTGGACGTGCCGAATGCACTGACTCCTCCAAACTGGAAACCGCCACCTGGTAAAACCATGGACATCGGGTGAATCTTTTAAGTTGAATCTTTAACGTTGCGTGATAGGATGATTCAAAAGCAATCTACCTACTCAGACTTAGTAAAATGTATTTAAAAAATATATATATCTTAAATGGCACTTGTTTTTGTATTGGCTTCAGAATATATTCATACCCCTAGAATTATTCCACATTGTGTTATAGCCCGAATTCAAAATATTTTCACTCATCGACACACAATACCTCAATGACAAAAGAGAAAACATGTTAAAATTTTTGCTAATGTATTGAAAATGAAATACAGAAATCTTATTTACATAAGTATTCACACTCCTGAGTCAATACTTAACCTGTTAGGGCTAGGGGGCAGTATTTACACGGCCGGATAAAAAAACGTACCCGATTTAATCTGGTTACTACTCCTGCCCAGTAACTAGAATATGCATATAATTATTGGCTTTGGATAGAAAACACCCTAAAGTTTCTAAAACTGTTTGAATGGTGTCTGTGAGTATAACAGAACTCATATGGCAGGCAAAAACCTGAGAAGATTCTGAACAGGAAGTGGCCTGTCTGACAAGTTCTTGTTAATCTTGGCTCTTTTTATTGAAGACTGAGGATCTTTGCTGTAACGTGACACTTCCTACGGCTCCCATGGGCTCTCAGAACCCGGGAAAAAGCTGAATGACGTAATTCAAGGCCCAGGCTGAAACACACTAGCGCGTTTGGCAAGTGCTCTATCAGAGGGCCTTTAGAATGAGGCTTGTGCATGAGGGGATAGCATGCTTTTACTTTCTCTCTCGTTGAATGTAAACAGGCTTTGCCGGTCGGAATATTATAGCTTTTTTACGAGAAAAGTGGCATAAAAATTGATTTTAAACAGCGGTTGACATGCTTCGAAGTACGGTAATGGAATATTTAGAATTTTTTTG